>NW_027180234.1:247500-310000 GCF_036669925.1 Montipora capricornis | reverse complement strand
TACACACTTAAAGACGAAGAGAATGTACATGGGGTCTCCCCTGGCTATGTTTTTGTCTGAATTCATTCAAGCACGACTGATAATCCAAGATGACAATTACTGAGGCGGAACCCATGACATATATTTCCAGCTTGAGGAAAGGTGTTAGGCATTAAAAAATAAAACGACAGCTAACATCTTCGTAAAAATTGCCGTTAGGGGCTTTTTCATTGCACAAGTTGACATAGAGCTCTGTACGTGTCCACGGTTGATGGAAAATCATCCGCACCACTACCCAAGGTACCACGGCTTTTACGGTGCGTCTTCGTGTTTAAAGAAGGATTCAATGGTGTTCTTCGTTGGTCTTATAGCTAAGCCTGTGTAAATCCAACGTAAAAGAAATTGTCCAAACGTTTAATATATAAATCTAGAAAATCTCACATCATGACAATTATTTGGTCGATAGGATATAGCATAAATTAAAGAGGGATTATACTTTTCCCTCTTCCCCTCGAAGAAAATGGTAAACAGCACTAATATATGACTATTATTAATTTTGGCACGATTTTATTGGCTACTTTATGTCACGTGGGGTCAATCACAAGACGGATAGCAATAACCAAAATAAGGGCATCTTTGTTGACGTCAGTGTTTAAATTTTGTTGCAGTAACATGGGAGTTTGCTCACAGAGGCATAGTGATATTTACAAATTGACTTTAGAACGTAAAAATTGCCAAAAGTGCTCATGACCCATACACTTTTTTTGTTGTTGCAAATTTTCGCATTCTCAAAGGATCATGCTCACAGATTATCCGGTATATTGCGTTCAAATTTTCAGAGATAACTCATTGTATGCAATGCACTTTTAACATTCAGTTTTTCTTTTATTCTTAGCTGACTGATTAGAAAAAGATATCCTTGTGCTAATGAGGCAAGACATGTTAACAGAGATTCCCCAACAGCATCGAGTTACTGAGTCTTTTTTTTCTATCCAAGTGTGTTGCGAGAGTTTATTTAAAATGGCAGTTTGTCAAATTTTGGTCCAATCGCAGTAGGAAAAGGGGTAATTGAACCAATCAAATGTAGTTTCCCATGTCAATCGCGCGCAGCGTCATTACATCAACTTTGGCTTCTTAGGAGAGTTTTTCTTTTTTTGCTTCTAGGTTTCTAGTATGTCGGTTGAGACATTGTACTGAAATTGTCACTTTTGCTATACAAGCCACGGATATTATGAACCGACATACCAGCCGGCCGAAGGGGTTCATTTACTAAATAGACAAATAATAATAATAATAATAATAATAATAATAATAATAATAATAATAATAATAATGAATAATAACATTTATTTCTATAGCGCAAATTCAACAATTCAGTTTTCAAATGCGCTTAACAACAAGTATATTGCAAAATATGTACAATAGTAAAATATATAAATGTATATAAAATATAAAATGGTATAGTTGAACCAAAAAATACTAGAGGAGTAAGAGCTAATATAAAAATAGTAAAATCTAATCTAAGCATTTAAAATAATTAAAAGCTGGTCTAAAAAGAAAAGTTTTGAGTTTGTTATTGAATAAATTAAAATTATCAATGTTCCTTATAGTCAATGGTAATGTATTCCACAGTTTAGGTGCGGCAGCAATGAATGCCCGATCACCAATTGTAGCCAACGTTTTAAAGTTGGGTCTGGAAAGTAGAAATTGATTGTTCGATCTGAGACCATACTTTGAACGTTTTAAACGTACTGTCAATCCACACTCCAAGATTCCTGATAGGGTCTATCGAGGGATGTACCTCTGCCTCACCAATCCTCAACGTACTAATACTAACTTTTCCAAGCTGAGCATTAGTACCTATCAAAGCAAACTCAGTTTTATCATCCTTGATAAGTAGTCTGTCTCTTATCATCCACAGGCGGATTTCATGTAGACAATCTTCCATAGCAGCTATGGCGTTATTTTGTGCAGTACTATCATCTGGCTTGAACGCTAGATACATCTGCGTATCGTTAGCATAATAGTGTACACCTGGTAGATGTTGCTTAATGATAGTAAACAGCTCGCTAGTATATATAGAAAACAACAACGGTCCCAAACAAGAGCCTTGTGGAACACCGCAATTTAGGTCAAAACGGGACGATTTGCCATTGCCAATGACAATACTCTGAGTTCTATTTGTCAAATAAGATCTTACCAAACTAAGTGCGCTATCCAAGATACCAAACCTGTGCCTGGAGGCCCAGTTAGTGTGCCAGATTGGTTGGAGGCTCAGCGCTGTCGCCTTGCTATTTTCCAAGACAGGAAACTGTGCTCCGCTTTGTCTCTTCTCACTCAGGTGTACAGATGGTCGCCGGCGATATACTGCAGGAAACGAACCTGCTACGGCTTAGCATCCCGTCCAGGGGTCAGTAGCAATAGTCTCAGTCACCTTATGCTACAGAAACCGGGAAAAGCTCTAGCAGTGTAAACCCTCGGGGCTCGAGAGCGACTTTGCTTTGCCTTGCATTGCCAACCATGATGTGTAATAATCTGGATAATATCGCACTTTACAGTAATCTAATTATTTGGAGCATTCAGTTGTTATGTTCTGATCAATGAACAAGCTCAGGAGTCAGCCGCTTAGTTTGGTAACCGAAAGGGAAAATACTGCGTGAGCAGCACCATGTCATCTTTAAAAGAAATTAGGCAAATTCATTGAATGAACAACATTAAGCCTTCCAAAAATGAAATCGTGTGCACCTGTGTTGACGAAGGGACTCGGTGGTGAAGATGGACTCTCCCGATTATGGACTGCTAACTTGTAAAACTATCAAATATAATGATTTGTACAATTTATTGTCATGCATTGTTATGCCTTCTTAACTTTACGTAACCTTATCGTTGAAGGCCTTTGAAAATTACACAAGCTTTGTATGCTGGTAAGTGGCCAAAATGTCGCTAAAACTTTCTTTATAATACTAAAAAGACCTGGTAGTGACTGAATGCATGGTAGTTTATACCACGTACTTTTGTTTGTAAAATTGCTATAGATTTTAGTTGTTCAGTTCATATCTTGTAATGTTGCCAGGGAGCTGCTTAGCCTCAATAAAGTAATTATGCCGGATTCATTGATGTAAGAAAGATAATTTTCTTTAACTTAAAACAAATCATCTTAAATTTGAAAGGCCTCGAGCAAGATTTTTCCACCTCCTGGAGTTCGCAATAATAATACTATGTGAGATGGGGACGCTGAAACTTAGGCACAAGGTCCAAAAAATGGGATAGAGTGGGTTAGGGGTTCCTCGGTAGTATGCGTCCAGACTCGATTAAAAAGACAAAGATAAAAATTAAGGAAACACATGAATGATAATAGAGATATAAAGATACCCCGAAATCGGTGTATGAGTAACGGGTGGCGCCATATGTTTTTTTATTTTGCGATGACAAAAGTCGATCTTACCTGGTAAACCCAGCCGTTTTTCCGGGGTAGAAACCAGTTTACCCGTAAAAGAATTACGAGTTACTGTAGCTACAGAAAAAACATGTTGGAGAAACGAGTAAGGTTTCATCATCGGAATACTTTCTAAACAGAGAACATTCGTAAAGAAGAATTTGGATATATTTGTTAGTCTTTATTGAACAATTCAGTGAAGTTATATCTGAAGAAAAAGAGCAACCTTGCTGCCGAGTCCGCCGTCTTTGTAAAGAATCGTTACCAATCCCCCCCCCCCCCCCCCCCCCGTTAACTCTACGGGGGAAGCTTAATCAAAATGGCTGCATGGGCATTTTACTTGTACGGGTACTACGCATGTACGCATCTCAACACATCTTCTTAATCTTTGGTGTCATCTTATCGGTTACAAGTATTATTCAGTCTCAACATTACAACATAGTAAGGGAACAAAGAACTGTACTATGCATTTACAGGTACTCGGACTCGCATCTTCCTGATCTGTAGTACTGTGTCTTCACCACTACACTACAGCGACGAATATGCCCAGACTAACATAGTTCTTCACATTATATACTTTGCTATGATTGGTCAATTCATATCTATGTATAATAACCAACACTAATCCTAACCTAACCTTAATTTTTCTCTAGGCTTAATTTAGTCTCCAAAAGAGTTTCTTTAATCCATCTGAGTGCGTATTCAACTTAGGCAAAATGAGGATCACCAATTTAACCTACAATCTCGGACAAAACCTGTTGAGACAAAAGAACATACTCCAACAAGTTATCCACATGTACCGCTTGCAACCTACCCTTTTCCCTCCCCCCCCCCCCCAACCTCAATGTTGATTTATCTTGGCCACAAATATACTATAGAACATATGACGATACTCAGCAACATTGACTGAGGGGGGGAGGGGAGTGGAAGGGAGAGTAAGTAGGGATGTTTAAAAATGACGGCGAAGTTGTGTTACTGTCTCAACAGTTTTGTCCGAGATTGTAGGTTAGAACGGATTCAACCTGAAAACAGATTAATTTTTAGCGGCAACATACATGTATCTTAAGGTCTGTAATATTACCAAATATTCTGTGCTACTCCTTTTAATTTGTTTGACGTTCAGCATCAGAAACAGCGGTAAATGTTTATCCATGGAGAGTGTTGAGTTAGTGCTTCTCAAGATAGGGAGCGTTTTGGTACCACGACTACCATATGGTCACATAATGCCCTGATTTGGATGGAGATGTTAGAAAAGGCAATGGAGGTAGTACCCGAGAGCTTTCTACCACTGTTGGAGAGAAAGAGACTAGTCTTAGCTCACAGCAAGACACTCAAACATGAGCTAAATATAAATTTCTTCCTGATTGGTGAGTGCATATGAATTTTATTCACGAGTTGTGGAGAGTCAAAAACGTACGAGCGATAGCACCAACCATGAAGTAATTTGTTTATTTTTCATAGCATTCTCACATTCGCTCACTTTATGTACTGAGATGTTACCCAATAAGTGTTAATAACTATCAATGGCGCGGTGATATCAACACAAACACTGCAACAAGTTGGGAACGATTTTTCTCAAGATCTCTTTCAATGGTTTTGGTTTCAAGGCCGTTCGTGCTTTTTCACACTCCATGTCTCACCTGATGCTGTAGCAGTAATTTACCTTCTTTAAATACCGATCAAAACTTGCAATGCCATCGTAGCATGCAAGAAATTGCAAAGGAAAGCAACTATGAGTGTCTAGTGTTTCTAGCGCTGAGAAACTAATTGGGGACACTGTTAAACAGACTGACGCAAATCAAATCCAATGTTGGCTTTTTAGGAGAGGGGAAATTTGGAGTACCCTGAGAAAAACCTCTCAAAGCATAGTAGAGAGCCAACAAACTCAACAAACATACGACGTCGAGTCTGGAAATTGAACGCAGGCCACATTGGTGGGAAGGGAGCGCCTCACCACTACGTAAGCGCTTGTCATAAACTCGCTCATGAATGAACTCAATTCGTGCGGGGTAATTTCTTCTACAGGCCCTAATTGACTCGTCTTTTAGCGTCAAAATTCCTTAAGCCTGAAAGTAACGTTCTGCTTAGTTTCGCCTTGGAATGATCATCAACGTTATGAGCACTAATTCAGCAGCAACGAAACGAGAGTCTGATATAATGCAGGCTTGAGATTTGAGACCATGACCTCTGCATCACCACAGCAGTACCCCCTCCCCGAAAGTAACGTTAATTTTTCACGCTTCTATTAAATCCTGAAAGTAACCCCCTCTTCCCCCCGAAAGTAACAATCCCCTCAAAAGTAGCGGGCCCCTTCAATAATTCCAATTAAAACAATAAAATAAACTCTCTAATGTAACACCGTACTTGAAGGTCGATTGATTAACATTTACCGCTGAAGTAAGTCATTTACGCCTGCGAGTATCTATACCAAAATAGAACGAAAAATATATGTCGAAATCCGTCTCCGTTTCACGTTATTAGGCTAGATATATTACTAAAATTGTTGCAGGTTGTTTTTGGTCGGTTGCTAACCTCCATTTTATCTGAAAAACTAACTTTTGATATCAAGTTACGTGTCTTTTTGCGTGAGACGCCTACCGAATTACAGACGTTTTTCAACTATCCGAAAGTAACGGTTACCCAAATGTAGCCGGAGATTAAGCCTGTTAAATCCGAAAGTAACGGCCAATTATACGGTTCTGTGAATCGCAATCAGTCTTATTAATATATTCGAAACCATATCAGTCTTAGTATTAGAGGGTCTCAATGCGGTTACGCGTGTGACGTGAAACGTGCAATTAACCGTGTATCGTGAAAACGCGAAAAAATTAACCGAAGTAGTCGATCGCCATAGTTGCGTAACGCGTTCAACGGGGGAAGGTTTCAGAACAAAACGTTATCGAAGCCGGGAAAATTACACGGCTGCAAGCAACAAACACTCTTCGATAAATGTTTACGGAGGATCAGTAGCAGGGAACTCGAACGCTTCTGGAACTGATTCGATAAGAGTAAGTGCCCAGGGGATCTTCCCGTTCTCGTAGTAATAAAACTTTCACCACGAACATTCTATCGGCCTTACTAGCTGCCCCTAGGTCTCCGAGGATGAGGATATGTTTGAGGAACACTTCTCGCGGGAACAGAAATAAACTCTCGCATTCTGTCGGTTGAATGTTCTTTATTCTGCGACGACTGAACTTCAGTGCATCGACAGTAGCAAGTAGCTGCCTAGTAGAATTATAGAATTTGTATAATCTTTTGCATCGACCTGTTGTTAAGCCCCTGTCAATCATAATACAATACTTTACTACAATAGTGTCTTATCAAATTCCTACAATTTTAAACAAATGTGCCGGTTGTGCAAACATAACGCTTCTATGGCCTGTTCGAGATGATTTTTCATGGAAAAACCTCTGCTAAAGTATGGAAAAAAATGTCAGGGAAACAATTTCGAGCAATTTTAGAACGGCAGTCAGAAAATAACATCGATCGCAAGGGATTGAGATTAGTGATTAAGATAAACGAACGAGCCATTATTTTCATCACATATTTTTTAAATGCCACGAACTACTTCGTGGCCGTCTTTTTCGCGTTGAAAATAGGGTTAGATCATGAATTAAAACTTCATATTTTGGACTTAAAAATTCGGAAAGCTTGCTTTAAAAAGGTGTTGAACGGTCTATTCATACTTTTTTTTGCCCATCGAAGTCCGAAGCGTAATTAATTATCTAAAACACAATCGCCTTTTTTTGTAATCATGGAGAGATGACAGGTGTTGACATTTAAAACAATTCTAAAAAAATTAAATCATGGATTTGGAAAAAATTGGTGGAAATGGTGGAACTTCTTTTTCAACCTTTTTTTTTTTACTAGAACAATATTTTTGCGAATTTTTGTACTTAAGGTTATCTTTCTGAAAGGTCCCTGGTTTTTATGCTGATATATATATTTTTTTTTCACTGAAAAGCATATTTTATAGCCTTAAAAATGTTATATTCTAAGCCACATAGGAATTAATTATTAAGTCCAGAAGGGTTCATTAGTTTCCTAGGTTTCGGAGGACCCATAATTTTAAATGAGGTAAATAACCCAGTCTTGAGCCTCCGATGCAATCAAAAGCCAGTGCATGGTCAGCGGTCATTTTAAAAAAAGCTTACCTCGATGAGCTCTAAACTTTCTGCAAGGTTTTCAAAAATTCTGTCAAGTGGATTCAGAGCCACCTTAATTTTGTGATTTCTTAAAGGCATCTCTAAATCCTTTGGACAGAATTTTTTTAAACTTTGGCGAAACTTTCATCGTGGCCTTCTAATCACTTTTCAGCAATAAAAAAGGGGGGTCTTCGAGTTCGTTTTTGAGATATGAGCAACCAAATCCAAAATATAGGGTGTCTTTGCTGGGCTTTCCCGTTGCCAAGGTAACGTATTACATCACAGTAATGATCGCATCTTGTTTGGAAATAATCGGTGTTTTATATGATACCATAACATTGCTGTTACGTGATACAGTGTTGTAGCGTTATTTGATCTAAACAGAGAGTCTTCTAAGTGCTGAAACCCTTTCGAGCCTCTTTAAAAATTAAACACCATCGTACCTGTCTATCTCGACTATCGTAGATCGAAACAAGAAAATTCACCATGTTCTCGGAATGCGCATGCTTATTCGCAAAGAGTTATGGGTCATTCACAACTTTTCTCTCGTGTTTTGGGAACTGTTTAACATCGACTTCGCCATATTTACAATGTTGCAAATTTGATCAATTTTTAAATATTGGCACACCATATGCGCAGTACAGGATGCGCAGTGCAATACTGAGGAATCACATTTACACAAATATACAGCGTTTTGCTGATTGACGTTCCATAAAGAAAAACCGGAAGGGATTTCATCGACCAGATAACAAAGCACAATAATGACTGGAACAATGGAACTGAGATGTAGCATATAGCTTTGAAAGCTGCCACTGTTCTTCTAGCAGTTGGTCTTCAAAAACCAAAGGCGAAAGAGCATCAAGAATGTCTTGCAAGGCGATTAGTGCTGTGAAAAGAGGAAGAAACTGACACTCTGTTGCGAGAGGGGCGAATGAAACAAAGGCGCCTTGATAGATCTCGGAAAGCGGATCCAACGAATAAAGGGAAGATTTTCGCTAAACTTGTGATGGAAGGTCAAATAAATTCAACTTTACGCTATCTGTGCGAAAAGGATTGTGGAGGCGTATTACCTTTATCAGAGCAAGTCATGGAACAACTCGTGGATAAGCATCCAAATGCACAACAAGCTGAATTGGGCTCTGATGTTCCGGCCATCCTATACCAGCCAATACAGGGCGAGAAGCTGCATTAAGAACTAATGGCTCTTGTGGGCCCTCGGGCGTGGGTGCGAACGGTTTCAAGAGAAAGCAGGCCTGCAAGTCTTTTAAGAAGTCCAGCACGAAACTTTGTGACTCCTTGGCTACTCTAGCAAGACGACTGTGTACACTATCGAGCCAATATTGCCTAGTCGGTTGATTCCACTTGATAAAGGCAACAGGGACGTTATGCCGATTGGTGTAGGAGAGGTTATCAGGAGAATCATTCGAAAATGCTTAGCAAAGATGACCAAGCAAAATATTATTGCGGTCAGCGGTTCACTTCAAGTCTGCGCAGATTATAAGAGCGGAAGTGAAGCAGCAATTCATGCAATGCATAAAATATATGAAGCCGACAATACAGACGCTGTCCTAACTGATTCATGCCTCTATGACATTCAACTCCTTGAATAGGGCTGCTGCTCTGCCTAATGTGACGATATTACGCCCTACAATAGCTACTTACGCAATTAACACTTACGGAGAACCGGCGCGTCTGTTTATCACTAGGGGAAAAGAACTAAGATCAGAACAGGGTACAACCCAGGGGGACCCCCTTGCTATTTGTCTCTACGCAGTAAGTCATCAGCCATTAATAGCACGCTTGAATGCTTCTACGCTCGCAAAGGAGTGTTGGTACGCGGATGATGGTACTGGTTCTGGTTCTTTAGAGAAACTGAAGAAATGGTGGGGTGAACTTAACGAATTGGAACCGAGCTTAGGATATTTTCCCAATGCGAAAAAGAGCTGGCTTATTGTGAAGTTCGAGAGAAAAGAGGCAGTGAGGAAACTTTTTGGTCAAACATCAATTAACATCTCCACACAGGGTCAAAAGCATTTAGCAGCAGTATTGGCTGGAGATCTTATCTGGAGGAGAATGGAAATGAAAAGGTGGACGATTCGGTTGGCCAGGTAGTAAAACTGGCAGAATTTGCAGCAACCGAACCACAAGCCTGCTATGCGGTGGATACCTTCGGTTTGAGGCACAAATGGACGTACTTATCTACCTAAGAAGATTATAATTATCTGATATTGAGGAACTGCTAAAAGCGTTGGGACGTGCTATCAGTGATGCCCAAAGGAGGAATGAATAGTATCCCAGACGTCTTTTCGGCATCTCGTCTCAACAGGAATCGCAAAATGGCGTGCTCTGTTGATGAAATACAGGGGTGCAGGGATAGCGCAGTGGTGAGAGCACTCGCCTCCCACCAATGTGGCCCGGGTTCGATTCCCGGACTCGGCGTCATATGTGGGTTGAGTTTGTTGGTTCTCTACTCTGCACCGAGAGGTTTCCTCCGGGCACTCCGGTTTCCCCTCTCCTCAAAAACCAACATTTGACTTGATTTACTTTCATTGTTCATTTCAGTTTACAGTGTCCCCAATTAGCGCTCCAGCGCTAGATCGACTAGACACTTAAATAAAGTTCCTTTCCTTTTCTTTCCTTTTTTATCTTCTTCGTGATTATTTCGCAGGTTTTGTCGATTATAATGGTGTGTAATTTGTGCCTGTCAATACTTCATCACTTCGTATTTAATTTGTGATATTTATTCATCAAGACTCACCGAGGACTACTCATATTTTGATAATTAAAAATGTGGTTGTTTCACAATGTGATTACTTACCCGAAGAGAGGTCACGAATAAAGTTATTTACACAGTTTTGAATTAGGGGGTGTTTACATGATACCGGTACGAGTTTCATTCTGGTACGAGTTGTCAATTTCATACCGCGTTTACATGGGCGACACAAATATTGACACAGGGATGACGCATGAACCAAAACAATAATGGCGTCCAATATTTAGAAATACAACGCATGCGTCAATAGTCCCAGTCCACCACGCCTTGACGACTCGTACCGGAATGGGAGTCAATGTAGCGTTTACATGATACCGTAACTTTTCATACCGTTATGAGAATTTCGATCCTTTACAACTACCGGGATGAACTCATACCCGTATGAGTTGTACTGGTATGAGATTTTTTCACCGGTATCATGTAAACAAATACAGAGCGATTAGTAAGAACCGGGATGAACTCGTACCAGAATGAAATTCGTACCGGTATCATGTAAACACCCCCTTAGAGTTTTTTTTCCAAATATGGACTTCACTCATGCAGATTGATGGTGAAATGACATTTTAGGCGGCGATGTACCCAGAAGTAGCCACATTTTCTCATAGTTTCGGAGCCCGCAAGTGGCACTTGTGAGCAGGCATTTTTTGATCATTGCATTTGAAAGCGATCGCACAAACGCGGATTCCAGATTTAATTTACTTTTCCTCCATTACCTATGTTGAACGAAGAAATAATTAATTCGAACCAGAAAGGGAGACGTAGACATCGACAGATCGACTCTCAACAGCATTGGGTATTACGCATCGTCGCCCTTCACTCAAGCACTCGATATAGCTCATATGAGCTTCCCTACATTTCAAAGTAGCGCAGGTAAAATCATTCGACATCAATTTTTTCTTCCGACTCGCAATGCTTAAGAGCCGCAGCCTTGACACAAAGGTCTGTTTGTAAACACAACATTCCAGTCTTCATCATTGCTCACGTCACGATTTCAGTTGATAATATAAAAAGGAATCGCTCTGCATTATGGGATACTATTCATTCCTCCTCTGACTGATGGCCTAATACCATCAATTACAGGCCATGGGGGGACTGGGACTAGAAAACCCAGTTCAGCGAGCTGCATTTGAACATGCAGTGTATCTTCAGGTAACCGCCCCTCTGGTCACGCAGATCATATCCCAGGCTCATGAACCTCCAGATGATGGTCTGATAAGATCTTAATTTTGCAGTTAACCACGCGTAGAGAGAGAGATGCTAAACTGAGCGATAAGATCAATAGAGCGGTCGAACTCGCAGCTGAGAAAGGTGCTTCAGGCTGGCTAACCGTCATCCCGGTAAAGGAAATAGACTTAACTCTCAATGAGAGAGGATTTAAAGATGCAGTCCATCTAAGGTATGATTGGCAGATAAGTGACGTGTCAAATGTGTGTGTTGTGGAGAACCCTTCAATGGTGCTTAAGGGGATCGCGCTCGATGAGGAGAGTAAACCTCAGAGTACAAAAGATGGACTTTGACATCGAAAGAGAACTTTCAGTACGCTAGATTTTGAAATATATTTTTCTTTCAATCATTCAATCTTTAATTAGTAAGGTTTAATGTTATGTAAACTTTTATGTAAAGTTATACTGCATTGCAATAATAATAGCAGTCCCCAATCTTAAGTGAAACAAAACAATGTAAATGTAGAATAAAGTGAAAGTTTCATTGTATCAGTAGCAAAATAAGACAGAAAAGTATTCACCTCTGACTCTCGATGAATACTTTTCTGCCTTTGTTTGCTACTGATACACTGAAACTTTCACTTTCTTCTGGTTACTACGTAGCAAAGGAATCTGTTTAAGAATATAAATGTAACTTTCTGTCGTCATGACTGATTCTTTTTGTTTCACGATGTGGTCACTTGTCATTTGCTAGTATTTAAAACCATGATCGCGTCCGCTCTGCCAGCCGCCTCGACATTCTTTGATTTGCCGCTCATCCAAAGAGCAGGCCATTTCCAAGCTGCAGTTTGCCTCGGTTTCGAAGTGCGTCTTGGTGCTCAAATATTAAAGGGGGAAATGAATTTGATTTGTTTAAGAATACGCAACTCATTTCCACTTGAATGGTTGTGCACCAGGACTCAGTTTGAAATTAAGACATGCAGCAACTCGGAAATGGGCTATTGGATGAGTCAGTCCAGTTTCGACTTGTCAAACCTCAATACATTTTTGGCAGTGGCAATTTTTAACTGTCTAAATTCCCATGAGTAATACCTATGACTGTTACAGAAACTTGTCTGCCAGAAACCTACAAATGTTTCAGTAAAAAATGAAATGGTAATTTTAAATGTTTGAACTATCTTGAGTTTTCAGGGAAGTGATTCCTTGCTTGTCGTTTGTTTGTCAGAGTTGTTCGAAAATATCCCGACAATATATTATGAAGAAGAGAAAAATAGGTTGATTAAAAATTGCCTCGGGCTCGAACTTGACTTGCGCTGCGCTATAACTACGGAAAGATAGCAGTGGGAGAATAGTGAAACTCATTATAAAACCATTGGCGATACTCTAAATTCGGCCCCTTTGGATTATTTTATTGATTACTGTTCCAATTTCCTACAGAAACTAAAAGAAATCAGCTATTAAAACAATTACTTTTCAGAGTTTTACTTCAACTAGTAAACTAGAGGTAATTTGGCGAAAGGAATATGGTAAATTATAAAGCCATCTGTTAGCTTTTGAAGGGAGATAACTTGAGGAAAGGCAACTACAAATGGTAAGTAAACGTTTAAAGCAGAACACGAAGGAAATTGGAAATTTCCATGTTCCTTTTAAAGACAGTTCGTAAAAGAACATCGAAGTTTCTATGTTCCTTTTTCACTTACTGAAAATTTTAAAGAACATGATGGAAATTTCCACGTTCATTTTAAGCATAACACGTAAACTGAACATAGAAATTTCCATGTTCCTTTTACGCATAACATGTAAGCGGAACATAGAAAATTCCATGTTCTTTTCCCATATAAAATGTAAAAGAACATGACAAAACACACTATCGTTTAATTTCGGGTATAACATGTAAACGAAACATGGAAATTTCCATGTTAAGTTTCATCCATAAGCTGTAAAAGAATATGGAAATTTCCATGTTCCCTTTTAGAGACAATATGCGAAAGAAAGGGCATATGCATGTTCCCTTCATAGATCAGTGCAGGATGTAAAAATTCCGTGCTGGTTTGAGTGACAGAAGAGTTTCTATTTTTCTTTCGTATGCATATATCTGAAAGGAACTTCCTCACTATCGACATTTTCCAACGTAAAAGACAAAAAGGAAAATCGATTGTCCTGGTAATTTGCTAGGTTTGATTCTGACCCAAAAAGGAACAGTGTCTTTCTTGTTTTTGTTGTTTTCATATTCAATAAGCTATTCCATTGTCCCACAAAAATGCCTTGGGATTTTCTTAAATGTTACGAACATTGAATGGCTGAAATCCTTTTTCTCCTGGAGTTCTCAGCTGCCACGTTTTCTCTCAAAGAGCTTAGGACGCCGAGGGACTTACGTTACTTCGCATTGACTCTAACGGTTTACGGTTCGTCAGTCATTTCTAGCCAGTTTTGGTGTAGCGTTCTACGAATTAAGTTGCGGAATGGCAAAAAGTCGTTCGCTGTGAAGTCGAAAGACACTTTCGAACCAATTTCTTGAACATAGTATAGTTATCACACACAATCTGGAGACTCAAAAGGAAAGTAAAATGTTTAGAGACATCTGCCTCAAGTCGTAGTATCCATATCAAGACAAAAAAGAATTCTGTCTTCTGAGAATCGAGAATGCGTCAAAGAGGACCACTAAGAACGTTAACGTTTAAAACAAGCGGACTAAACGTTTTTTCAAGAAACATTCGCTTGAGAGCAACTGTCACACGAATGTTCGGGATTATCTTTTTGGTAGATGAACTGCGCGTGAGTATGATCCTCACAAAATAACGTGATTCGGTTAGCCACTGTTAGAAACACATTGGAACTCTTTCTTCACATATCGTAGTCGTTTTTGTCATGCAAATGCACTAATTAAGTGACCATTCTCAGTGCCTTTCTCTGCTAAGAGTTTGTCTTTGGGGAACGGAAAGCCGATGGCCATTTCATGTTGGATGGTTTGGTCTTTCAGTTCACATATCTTTTCAAGCTGCCTCGACATTTTGTATTGAGCATGGGTTAAATTAAATGTATTCGGTGTAAGTCACCCGTGACTAGTAACCACAAAACGAAAACAAACAGTCGGGATATTTTCTAGCAACTCTGGCAAACACACGACAAGCAAGGAATCACTTCCTTGGAAACTCAAGGTAGTTCACACTTTTAAATTACCATCTCATTTTTTACTGAAGCAGCTGTACGTTTCTGGCAGACTAGTTTCTCTAACCGACATAAGAAATACTCATGGGAATTTAGACAGTTAAAAATTGCCACGCTGTTGTAAATTTCACAAATATATTGATGACGCGTGGCGATTGATCACGCGCAAAAATAAAAATTAAAAAACAGGTTTGACAAGTCGAGACTGGACTGACTCGTCCAGTTCTTTGGATTAGCCACTATCCACCGACACTGAGGTGAATAGTTGTTTTAGTCTATACTAAAACATTGAGATAATATAGCACAAAAAGATGATTTTAACTCATTATTCCTCCAACGATTACAATATTTTCGGGCGCAAATCCCGCGCGAGTTGCTCGGATGCACGGAGGTGTATAGCAAAGGATATCCGGAGTTTGAGCAACCAACCAGAGCAAGCTTTGAAAGCTATCCACTGTTTCAGTATATACTAAACAAATATCGACGCAGGCGTTGGTTATTGCTATCCGGCCTGTGATTGACCCCACGTGACATGAAGTAGCCAATAAAATCGTCCGAAAATTAATTATAGTCTAATATATTAGTGCTGTTTAACATTTTCTTTGAGGGGGAAAGAGGGATAAGTATAACCCCGCTTTACTTTGTGCTTTATTCTTTCGAGCAAATAATTGTCATAATGTAAGATAGCTTTCTATATTAAAGGTTTGGACGATTTCTTTCACGTTGGATTTGCATAGGCTTGGCTATAAGACCAACGAAGAACTCCATTGATTTGTTCCATTAACACGGGAGTTTGCTCACAGAGGCATAGTGATATTTACAAATTGACTTCAAAAGGTAAAAGAAGCTAAACGTGTTCAACCTTAGGTAAATCTCAAATTGTAATCAATTACAAGCCTTTTTGCTTCGATAAAGAGTCAGTTGTTAGCCATCATAACAGGATCAATTCTTGGGTGCCAAAAGGGTTCACGATCCCTACACTTTTTTTGTGCAAAATTTCGTATTTTCAAAGCATCATGCTCACAGATTATTGATTATCTGGTATATTGAGTTCAACTTTTCAGAGATAACTCATTATGCAATGCACGTTTAATAGTCAGTTGTTTTTTTTTTGTTCTCAGTTGACTGATTAGAAAAAGATATCCTTTTTTGTGCTAATGAGGCAAAAAGTGTAAACAGGGAGATTCCCATATAGCGTTGGGTTACCGAATTTTCTTTTTTTGTGAATATTATCCAAGGGGTGTTGCGAGAGTTCATTTCAAATGACAGTTCGGCAAGTTTTGTTCCAATCGCAGAGGGAAAACGGGTAATTGAACCAATCAAATGTATTTTCTTACGTCAATCGTTCGCAGCGCCATCAGATCAACTTTGGCTTCTTAAGATAGTCTTCTCTTTTCTTTTAGCGAAAAAAATACCCGTTTCTGGCTTTCTAGTACGTCGGTTGATATTTTCGTAGGCTGGGGGATTGTACTAAAAATGTGACTCTTGCTATAGAAGCCACGGACATTGTGAACCGACATAACGGCCGGCTGAAGGGGTTCATTTACTAGGCAAACTGGAACAAAACCAGGATGAAGAGTAATACACGCTGGCATCGCAAATTTTACATATGCACACACACTTGACAAGTCTGTTTCAGTCCCCAGTTTGGATTTATCATCAACATTTCGGCTGGTTTTACTTAAAACAGTGTAAAGGGAATTCAGATCGGCCTATGGATTTCATTTGCTAGTATTTAAAACTATGCTCGCGTCCGCTCTGCCAGCCGCCTCGACGTTCTTTGATTTGCCGCTCATCCAAAGAGCAGGCCATTTCCAAATTGCAGTTTGCCTCGATTTCCAAATGCGTCTTGGTGCTCAAATATTGAAAGGGAAATGAATTTCCACTTGAATGGTTGTGCACCAGGACTCAGTTTGAAATTAAGACATGCAGCAACTCGGAAATGGGCTATTGGATGAGTTTAACTTAGTCCAGTTTCGACTTGTCAAACCTCAATACATTTTTGGCAGTGGCAATTTTTAACTGTCTAAATTCCCTTGAGTAATACCTATGACATTTACAGAAACTTGTCTGCTAGAAACCTACAAATTTTTCAGTAAAATATGAAATGGTAATTTAAAAGTTTGAACTATCTTGAGTTTCCAGGGAAGTGATTCCTTGCTTGTCGTTTGTTTGTCAGAGTTGTTGGAAAATGTCCCGACTGTTTGTGTTCGTCTTTTGGTAATGTTGTTACTGGGCACGCGTGACTGACACCGAATACTTTTTTTGTTTTTGACACATGCTCAATACGAAATATCGAGGCGTCTGCGCAGAGTCTTCTTTCCTGTTCCCGACCTACATGTATCTAGGAAGATCGAAAGAGACTCTGGTCACAGGGTATAATAATACATAGTCAAACAATATATTATGAAGAAGAGAAAAATAGGTTTATTAGAAATTGCCTCGGGCTCGAACTTGACTCGCGCTGCGCTATAACTATGGAAAGATAGCAGTAAGGGAATAGTGAAACACATTATAAAACCATTGGCGATATTCTAAATTTGGCCCCTTTGGATTATTTTATTGATTACTGTTCCAATTTCCTACAGAAACTAAAAGAAATCAGCTATTAAAACAATTACTTCTCAGAGTTTTACTTCAACTAGCAAACTAGAAGTAATTTGGCGAAAGGCATATGGTAAATTTTAAAGCCATCTGCTAGCTTTTGAAGAGAGTTAACCTGAGGAAAAGTAAATACAAATGGTAAGTAAATTTTTAAAGCAGAACACGAAGGAACTTGGAAATTTCCATGTTCCTTTTTAAGACAGTTCGTAAAAGAACATCGAAGTTTCTATGTTCCTTTTTCACTTACTGAAAATTTTAAAGAACATGATGGAAATTTCCACGTTCATTTTAAGCATAACACGTAAACTGAACATAGAAATTTCCATGTTCCTTTCACGCATAACATGTAAGGGGAACATGGAAAATTCCATGTTCTTTTCCCACATAAAATGTAAAAGAACATGACATTTCCACGTTCGTTTAATTTCGGGTATAACATGTAAACGAAACATGGAAATTTCCATGTTAAGTTTCATCCATAAGCTGTAAAAGAATATGGAAATTTCCATGTTCCCTTTTAGAGACAATATGCGAAAGAAAGGGCATATGCATGTTCCCTTCATAGATCAGTGCAGGATGTAAAAATTCCGTGCTGGTTTGAGTGACAGAAGAGTTTCTATTTTTCTTTCGTATGCATATATCTGAAAGGAACTTCCTCACTATCGACATTTTCCAACGTAAAAGACAAAAAGGAAAATCGATTGTCCTGGTAATTTGCTAGGTTTGATTCTGACCCAAAAAGGAACAGTGTCTTTCTTGTTTTTGTTGTTTTCATATTAAATAAGCTATTCCATTGTCCCACAAAAATGCCTTGGGATTTTCTTAAATGTTACGAACATTGAATGGCTGAAATCCTTTTTCTCCTGGAGTTCTCAGCTGCCACGTTTTCTCTTAAAGAGCTTAGGACGCGGAGGGACTTCCGTTACTTCGCATTGACTCTAACGGTTTACGGTTCGTCAGTCATTTCTAGCCAATTTGGTGTAGCGTTCTACGAATTAAGTTGCGGAATGGCAAGCCTTGAACTTCTGTGAAAAGTCGTTCGCTGTGAAGTCGAAAGTCACTTTCGAACCAATTCCTTGAACATAGTTATCCCACACAATCTGGAGACTCAAAAGGAAAGTAAAATGTTTAGAGACATCTGCCTCAAGTCGTAGTATCCATATCAAGACAAAAAAGAATTCTGTCTTCTGAGAATCGAGAATGCGTCAAAAAGGACAACTAAAAACGTTAACGTTGAAAACAAGAGGGCCAAACGTTTTTTCAAAAAACAATGCGCTTGAATGCACACGAATGTTCGGGATTATCTTTTTGATAGATAACTGCGCGTACGTATGATCCCCACAAAATAGCGTGATTCAATTTTACCCACAGTTAGAAACACACGGATAAACTCTTTTTTCACATATCGCAGTCGTTTTTGTCATACAAATGCATTACAAGGAAATTGTCACTACCTTTCTCTCCTAAGGGATCTTTGGGGAAAACAGAGCGCCAATGGCCATTGCGTGTTGGATAGTTTGGTCTTTCAGTTCACATATCTTTTCAAACTGCCTCGACATTTCGTATTGAGTATGGCCTAAACATTTAAATGAATTCGGTGTCAGTCACGCGTGACCAGTAACCACAAAACCACAAAACGGAAAACAGACAGTCGCGAGATATTTTCGAACAACTCTGGCAAACACTCGACAACCAAGGAATAGCTTCCTTGGAAACGTTGCTTTTGTTGTTCAAATGTGCCAACCACATGAACAAAAGACACTTTGTTTCGACAGCCAATTATGCTCTGGTTTGCATTTTTATGAATAATAGATGACGTCAACAATATCTTTCCTATAGGTTTCTGGCAGACTACTTTCTGTAACCGACACGGGAAATAGTCATGGGATTTAAGACATTTAAAATTGCCAAGCTGTTGTAAAATTAAAACATATATTGATGACGCTTGGCGATTGATCATGCGCAAAAATAATACAAAACTGTCCTGGACTGATTCATCCAATTCTTTGGATGAGCGGAAAAGCAAAGAAGAATGTCGAGGCGGCTGGCAGAGTCTTCTCTCCAGTTCCCGACTTATCGAGGAAGGTCGAAAGAGACTCTGATCGCAGGGGATAATAATGTATAGTCAAACGATATTTATTAAAGAAGAAAAAAATAGGTTGATTAGAAATTGCCTCGGGCTCGAACTTGACTCGTGCTGCGCTATGCAAAGATAGCAGTGGGAGGATAGTGTTAATTACTGTAATTAATACTACTGCGTCTTCACGGCACTGAACACTTAGTGCGCCTTAGAATTTGACAGAATAAGTTCTATTCATGCAGGTCCTGGAAGGCAATCGCAATTGCACTTGGCCCGAACTGATGGGCAAAAGTGGTGTTTCGAAATGGAAACCAACAAGTTGTTTGATCTTAACCTGAAGAATTTTTTTTTAATTTTTCAAAGTTGTTTTGGTTAAAATTTAGAAGGAGCTTTTTCCTCATCATTAGGAGATAAGACTGTCAAAAAAGCCCTTCTCAAATTATTACGCCAAGCGTGTAACAGCTGAAATAGGTCTGAAATAGGGTATCAAAGTTTTGGTCAGCTCTGAAATAGGGTAGGAAAAATCGCAGATTTTGGTCTGAAATAGGGTAAGGGTTTCACTAAGCGGGCGGCACAACCCCACCCAATTTTTTCTGGGAGTATCCCCACCCCCTCCCCCGGGTTATTCACATACAACACTGCACTTGGTATTAACCCAGTCACCGAAGCGCGAATGCGAACTCGATTATTTTGAATAGCTCCTTATTGATTATTAATAATTGAAAAGCAACAAAGAAGAATGATCTTTCACGATGGATTCGCCCTTTAGGTAGTTATGGCGGCGTGCAGCCTCATATTTCATCACCCTTCCGACCTCCTCCAGAAGGCATCCTTCATAGGCGGGAGCTAAAAACAAGTGCTCTTAGGCTTTGAAAAAGTACCCCAAAAGGCTGTGCTCCGTGCTGCTTATGAAACTGTTGGAAGATTTCATATGGCACAAATCTAAGCACATTCTGCTGTATTTGAGAAAATTTACGGACAAGATTTATTGACATAGCTTGTATAAAAATTCTTTATTCACCAACTTTGTAGAGAATAATAAAAAAATCAAATGCAAATAAGGACTGACTCTATTGTTAACACTATGGTTCTTTCGGCGATATATGTGATAATCTTACGACACTCAGTCACTTATTTGATCCTATTTGTTTTATTCATGTTCTTATTCATATCTACACCTCATTATTTAGATGTTTTACAATCTTCCCGCACGCTTTTCGCACATTTTTACTTTAGGGTGCTTTTTTTTTTTTTTTTTTTTTTTGGAAAATCCAAATACGGATTTGTGATCTCCGATCAATGGATTCTTCAGCGTCAAAGAAACGCAAAACCTGAAAAAAGGATTAGTTCATGATCCGTTTTTGGATTTCGCCAAAAAAAGGCAAAATCCGTTTTTGGATTCACGAATCCGTTTTCAGATTTTCCCAAAAAAACGCACCCTTGACATTCGTATAAATGGTCCCTGATGATGCAGTATATCGGCGAAAGCAGTGGATTTTGCATTACAGTTTTATCAGTATGGTTCGGCCTTATTGAATTTTTAATCTTTTTTAATGCTCCTGGAGGACAACATACAAGATCTGTTGTGTAATTATTTGATTAACGGTAGGGAAGAAAAAAAATCATGGGACAAAATTCCTCGGGAAAGTCCCTGAATATTTCCTGTTTTGTGAGAATTCAACGACATGTGCAAACAAAATCCATTTTTCAAATCTTTCCCGAGAGAAGTCAAGAGTGACGGGATTCTACTTCGCATTGGTCTGAATCGCTAGTAAGTTACGTGAGATAGAACGCGGGAACCTTGAGCATTCAGTTTGAGTGTTGACCTTTGAGCATTCACTTCGTTATTGAATTTATCGACAAGAAAGTCTGCGAGGTCAGCTGGAAAAGGAACAAAGACGAGGACAATTCTGCATTCGAGGATGACCTTTTGCTTGATGAAGGCGAAGAGCAGGGGGAGTCACGTCCCGCCCTAAATATCAAATTCTTGGCAGGGTTTTTCCCTTGCCGCGGACCCCTACTCTCTCCTTGTGTCCATTCACATGTTTTCAATACTGAAGGCTCAAGGTTCCCGAGCTCTACCTCACGTGACTCCCTAGCTCCAGACCAATGACTCGTGGAATTCTAATCAAACTTCACCTTTCAGGTAAGTCTCGTTTAATTTTTAAATTTTATAACTTTCAATTCTCTATTTTCGCATTCCCCATAATACACTTTGTTTGCTCCCCCCCGCCCCCTACCCCCCAAATTGTGCATAAATTATTATTTTGAAATGCTCTCAAGAGCATTTGAAAAGAATGGTTTATGCATTTTTTTGGGGGGCGCGGGAGAGGGGGGAGGGGTGGGCAAACAAAGTGTATTATGGGGAATGCGAGAATAGTGAATTAAAGATTTCGCAAACTTCAAATGTTTAAAGAATGGGTCGTGGAAGATCAGGTATAGCTGCTAGGAATGTATTGAAAAATGGTCAACTGTTATAGATGAAATATGATCGCACTGAAATGTTTCGTCCAACTGAATGTGGCAGATGCGAGGAGTTTGGGGATTTTTTCTATTACAACAGCTAAAACCTGCAACAAAAACAGTGCAAAAGTCGTATGTCACAGAGCATTTTTCAGCAACAGCATTGAAATTCCAGTAGAGATGATCGTGCTACTTGAGACCGTTAACATAATTCTCCACGAATCATGCCGATGAAAAAAATTACACATCAAATTAAGCGAAACTGCAGACCGCGGAACCTGAAGAACTTTGAAATATGACTGTTTTTATTTAAACCACATGGTATAAACGATGAGATTTACAATAATGTTTGTTAAATATCGACTGTACCTGCCGATCATTGCCTTCCACGTGCCATTTCTAGCTGTTATCTGCGTATTTGCACCATCTGATTCAAGTTAGCCGATTAGCTGGTGGATTGCTTGACAAGTCACAATCTACAACTCATTTTACATCCTCAAAAGAGGATCCCGCTTGGTTTGAGGATTCTTTTTATTTAGCAGAAAAAGAAAACAAACAGCGGTTACAAACATTTTCGTTTTATACTTGACGTTTCGTATGCTGCAACATACATCATCAGAAGCGACGGTTAAAACTGTTACACAGAAATTTTAAAACTTGAGCGAGGCAATGGTGACTAGTTACAAAGTATTATAACAAAATCGTAACTTCCGGTAGTTGATACTTCCGGAAGAACTTAATAAAGAAAAAGCTTCTCACTACAGATGTTTTCATTAAGAGAGGGTTTTAAGTCCCTGATTAATAGCGATTATTGAATTTTACACTGCAAGTCAGACTTTCCAGTAGCGAGGATTTCAAAATGGCCCCTTTTGATGTTATGACCGGTAGAAATAGTATGGTCTGCAACAGCAGAGGCGTGACCGACTTGTGTAAGAGCTTTGAAATGCTCGGACTTCCTATCATGCAATCTTAATTTTGTCTTACCGATGTAGGAGGAATCACAGTCCCAACAACTGGCTTTGTATACTATTTTAGATCTTTGAGAACGACTGAAACGATCTTTGTAAGGAAAAAAATATAAGGAAAGATAACCCTCGGATTAACACCGCCATAAAACTTACCGATACAAGATTTAACACATCGAGCAAGAGCTTCACTTTGAAAGCCGAAATAAGGCAAGACAAAAAAGATATCTTTCTTAGGAACAGTGGTGGTAGGTTCAGCAGACCTATTCTTTTGTCTGTTCAAAACATCATTAATGTGATAACAAAGAACGCCTCTTGGGTAACTATTTTGAAGGAGAGTGTTCTTTAGAACGCAGAGAGTCGACTGTAACAAGGAAAAACTCGAACAGATGCGCAAACAGCGATAGGTGAGGGTGCGGATTAAATTGATTTTATACTTTCTTGGAGTGAAAGAGTCCCACTTGGTGTGGAGGCCAGTGAAAGTTGTTTTGCGATGTACTGTTGTTGTGAAAGTGTTGAGATTTCGTTTAATGCGGACATCTAAAAATTTAATATCCTGGTTTTCTTCAAGTTCCATTGTAAAATTGATATTAGGATGTCTGGAGTTAAGAAAATGCAGAAAACTGGCCGCAGTGGCTTCACTGTCGAACGACGAAAAAGTGTCATCCACATTTCTAAACCAAATGGAGGGACGAGAATCTGCATTAATCAACCATTTATGTTCAAAGTCACACATGAAAATGTTAGCCAACACCGGGCCTAGCGGAGACCCCATTGCAATGCCATCAATTTGGTCGTAATAATGACCATCAAAAACAAAGTGGCTTTTCTTGGTTGCAAACTCGAGCAAGGTTTTGATGACATGTCACGGTAAGGCAGGAGGGTCAGGAAGAGAGTATAACTTGGTAAGACAGATTTCTATTGTCTAGTCGAGTGGAGCGTCCGTGAATAAGGAACACACGTCAAAAGAGCACATTATCTCATTGTTGTGCTGATGAGTCTTCATCAAGTATAAAATGAAAATGTTTGTAACCGCTGTTCGTTTTCTTTTCCTGCTGAAATTGAAATGGACAAAGAGCAAAAATCTTTGTATTTATTTATTTATTTTATATTTGCTGCCTGTCAGTTGTCATTTTGGTTTTATACTGCGCTTTCGTTTAGCGCCTGTTTTAGTACCTTTCCGCAGTTCTTAAGGTAGTGGGCGAGGTCAGTCTTGAATATTTCCAGTTTTCCTTATCTTTTTCGTATCATTACTTGGGTCTGTTTAAGGATGTGACCCTATTCGGTGGAAGGGTAGAATGATACAATACAATACATACTTAATTGACCGCTCCCCAAGGGGCTTTTCAGGGCCAATGAAACACAACGAAACGACAGAACATAACAACAACAACAACAACAACTGTTACGAATCCCAACTGGCCGGAGGCAAACCAGTTGCCTATTTACAAGTGCAGCTGGGAAGTTGAACCAGGGACTACCAGGATCAAATTCAACGAGTGGTTAGAGAGGGTCTTGAACTCGGGATCTCCGGATCTCAAGGCAAGCGCCCTAACCACTGGGCCACACTGCCTCCTCCATTGTAGATAGAACGGAATGGCGGAATTGCGGAATACATGGAATATTCTAAAATATGGAATACATGGAATATTCTAAAACACGGAAAATATTGAATATTTTGAAACGCGGAACATACGGAATATACGGAATATACAGAATATTCTAAAGCCCGGGATGAGAGGACAGTCTTTTAAGAAAGGATATAAATAATACATTTTTTGCCTGTGAGTAGTCTGGGTAGGATAATATAACTTCGGATGATAATGGACCTCTTTGGCTTGTACGTTTTGTTTTCCCATTTCAGACCACGTGATATTCCGAAGGAAATTTTCTTTTTGTTTTTACATAAATTATGCATACATATGCACGTGCAGATGACGACATTTGAAAGAAAGTGTTCCCTGGAGTAACATCACGTGGTCTGAAATGGGAAAACAAAACATACAAACTAAAGAGGTCCATTTTACATTTCCTCGCGACCAAAGGTATAAAATCGTGTTACAGAGAAGAGATCATACAAAGTGATTCACCTCTGGGCGATATGTTTCCCCGCTCCCGTTTTTGTGCCTCTCGGACCGTGCCGAAACATCGCAGGCGCTTTTTCCTACACTCAGAGAAGAATAATTGGAGAAAGACGATGGTAAGTGTCTCACTTGCCTTAAAAAAATAATGTACGACATGTTATCGTTTCTTTTTCCGGCTGATTTGCTAAGTCAATGCTTTTTTGAAGGTCGTTGTTACAAAACCTGCTTCGTTCACGCACGATTTCCCTTGCAGATGTTGTTATGATCGGTCACAAGCGGACCATCTTTTGTCGTTGTTGTTGTTATCGATCTGTAGAAGGATAAATACATTACGGCGGTTGCGATTTGCTCGGCAATAAAGTTTGGAAGCAGATAATTCAATGAAAGATCAAACATACGGTGTCAACCGAGTCCTGTGTTATTTTTTTGGGTCGTTCCGAGCTGTTTTAGGCGTCATTTTGCGAGATCTTTTCTCGACCACCAGTTAGAGAGTCAAGAAAATTGACAAGGCAGGCAACACCGAGCCGCCGGCCAGTGACCTCGTCTTGTTCAAGTGGAAACTGACGCCAAACCAGTGAAAATCTCACGATTGATTAGGGATGTCCCAATCGCGACGGTTACCAAGCGTTGGCAAGCCAACGGTCCCGTTGCACTGATTGGTAGATTCGAATAGACTCAAATGCTTCGAATTCCTTTGATCTGGTTTCTTGCACCAATCATCTTGAGAAAGCTTTATTTTGGATTTCAGGATCGCCTTTCTCGGTGAATTTTCGACGCTCAAATTCGGCGACGGCATGAGGACATCACGCGAGGACATGTCGCGAGGAAATGTAAAATTATCATCCGATGTTATATTATCCTACCCAGACTACTCACGGGCAAAAAATGTATTATTTATATCCTTTCTTAAAAGACTGTCCTCTCATCCCGGGCTTTAGAATATTCTGTATATTCCGTATATTCCGTATGTTCCGCTTTTCAAAATATTCAATATTTTCCGTGTTTTAGAATATTCCATGTATTCCATATTTTAGAATATTCCATGTATTCCGCAATTCCGCCATTCCGTTCTATCATTCCTCCATTCTTCCCAATAGGGTCACCCTCCTTTGCGCCATCGTAAGTCTGTCGTTGGAATACCTTCGTAACAACAACGACAACTACAACGAGCGAAGTCTTGTAGGTACGAGTACGAACGGTGAAAACAAGAAGTGGCCTTGGTCCAGAGCTCTGATCAACGGGATTTGTTCCAACATCATTTGCTAATCTTAAACTAAAGCAAAGGAAATAAAAGCGACAAAAGCACATTTGACTAAATCAAAGACTCACATAGTAGTTTAGTTGCCATAAATGAGCTTGATGTTGTAAAGTAGGCAAGTAGACTCCCTCCACATAAAATAGAAGCAACAAAATAGACCAAAACTTCCCTTTCATACGTAGCGAAAATCCTTTACCTTTCACAAAAGTGTTGTGCAGCCCGTAGGTCCGTCCGCACAATGTAAACTTCCACACCAAGGCGACGTCATAATGGCGGACTGATCCGCTAAGAACGAGGCACTCGACTTGCCCTTCCCTCGTCGTCGACGATTTCGGATATCGACCACAAATTATCGCTTCTTACCCACCACTATGCATGTTCAACAAAGAATTCGAAGGATTTTCAACCACTTTTGCGTTAAGTAAGGCATCATATTGTGTCCGACTATTTGGTTTATTGACATTTGACACCGGAATTTTGATCAGCAACCCTTATCTTAGCTTAATTTAGCCTATACTCAGGCCTGCAAAAGTACAGTGGTCTATGGTTAATTTGTTACTAAAGAAAGGAAAAGAGAGAGGTCTGTCCCTCTTACATCGGCCTTACATTGCGCTTATGCTCATGATGTTCGACTGTATATGTAGTGAATACCCGGACCCAGATTATCTTTATTATGTAGGTAGTGACAATGACCACTGAACCATGGAAAGGAGGAAAAAAGAGTTTATTTATTCCAAAGTGGCTAAGCACATTGTTTTTTTTCTTGATCGATGGGTAGTTTTTTATTGATCGATGAGTATTTTTGCTCAGTGTTTGAGAAAGGAAACGCTAATTGAACGGTTTGAGATGAAACGGAATGACTCATACAAACATCTTTTATAGAAAGAAATGAAAAAGAAACGAAGGAGAGTTGTGAGATGACCAACCTTTTATCATAACTGATAATTACACGGAAGTAACTTTTTTCCTTTCATAATTATATAATAGCACATAATGACATGGCTGCACATTCACTACCAGCATTTGATCCATACTCTAAAGCATCTTCTTGACAGTTGGTTTACTAGGATCAATGGGATGCGAACCAGGGTTTTTCTAGGTTATGTCCCTGCAAAGGTTGAACAAACCAGTAATATGCAATGAGGTGGACCAGACTTTTAACAAGAAACTGTTTCAATAAGAAACTATTTCAAAAAACAAAAATAATGTTTCGTTTCCGGAATGGTAAGGGCAGGAGAAAAGATAAAATATTGCAGTGTGGGTCACTTCGTCTGTCATATTTATTTCGCTTCGTCTATTGAAACTCTCGAGAAATAAGATAGAAATGTGAACGCAAACTTACTGATCATGAACGGTAATAAGCTAAGCTTGTCAAGGAATATTAACCATTAAGGAGAAGAACAGATACTTGTATATGTGCACAATACATCGAAGCATAAAGTCTAAAAATATCTATTTTACCTTCAAAGTAAAATAAGTATTGAACCATGGCAGTTACTAGCGTTATTATCACTGCTTCCTCGTTAACCCAAAATCATTCAGATGTTCAAAAGGTGCCATGCATATGCATGATCCATCATTTCCTTCGCTTTTGTGTTTGTTAGCATTATGAGTTGCAATACTTCGGGTTCACGTGCTCACAAGTTTGTTTTTGTTTTAGATTTCCAATTACAAACTTTGTTTTTATTGGCCACTCTAACTTACTGTGTAAATAGTTCACCCTGAATTTAAAATAACTACGTTTCGTTTCTCAGAAAACGAAACAACAACATTCTTTTATAAATCGCCTTTCAAACTACATCACAATTATTTTCTTAAGAGCTGATCACAGTCTCCACTGATGATGTGAAATCTTGTAAAACTAGAACAGAACTATAACACAAGATGGCAATGAACACGATCGCTAATATGGCTAGTTGAACAAAGGATATAAGCTAGACCATTACAAAGAAACAAACTGTTTAACAACAAAAAACAAAAAAAGCGAAATAGGCAAAAAAAAAAAAACCATCATCGTGGTCAATGGTACACTGAGCGGGAGGCTATTTCTTCGTGGCAAAAATGGTACCAATGTTTTTACTTTGTCTTCAGAAGATTCCAATATGGCGTCTATAATATTTATGGAGTAATTTTCTTTGTCGCTGTCATCTTCAAAGTAGTTCTCAACAAAGTACCCACTGCTTCTTAAAGAATTAGTATTTTGACTTGTATCGCTTTCAATATTTGCGTCCATTTTAGATACATTTGAGTACATTTCCGTTTCATTCCGTTTGCGGAACGACGCGTTTCGAAACAGCGAAAAGCGTATGCCTTTCTTTGTATGTGTTTAGGGCGCCCTAAAAGAAATCGATTAAGCCAACGCAACGTCGATCCTCGGTCATCCAAACAACGCATCACAGTGCTCTCCATGACTTTGGATTGCGTGGTTTGCTTTTAATAGGGAGTTTAAGCACGCGCGTTTTTGAGACGCGGACGGCAACCGCAAGAGGACATTTCTCCTGTAAGGACAGTGGTGTCTCCCAGATTTTTATACGAATTATCTCTAATTGAGAAAAGATACTTAGCAATGTAAATGTGGTTGTCTGAAGACTAGTTAAAACGGAAAGCAGCTCACATCCGGTTGCCGTCCACGTCTCAAAAACGCGTGTGCTTAAGCTCCCTAATAACCAATGTAAACAGCGCCACGTGCCTTCTATTGTGTATGGCCCAATCAAAACACCACCACAAGCTTTCTATTGTGCATTTTGCTGCACCAGGAAAAAAAACAACTGAAATCTAACGTGTTTTGTAACTCCGTGCCCTTACGGGCCCGAGTAATAGTTCTTCGTCCTTCGGACCTCGCACTAAAAAGCCACCGGAAGCGAGGAATTGAGCTGATGGTCATTGTTACTATGACTAAGAACAAAGAGGGCAAAATTACTGAATGCTGATTGGTCGATGACGAGGGTATTTTTTCTTAATTTTGCTTGAGAAGAGGACAAAATTACTCGCTCACGATTGGCCGAGCGCCAAAAATTCTCTCTCCTGATTGGCTGAACGTAAGTCTTCCACATTCAGTTGGTTTCTTCTGTTTGAGCAAAACAACTTCGTCCTCATCGAAGTCTGTCTTCTAATTCGCGCTGCATTCGCCGAAAAGGCATAAAGATTAAGAACTAGCTTTAAAAGATGATCTGGAATTTGAATTTTCGAGTGACAAGAAGAAGGGCAAAAGATTTTTTTCATGAAAAGCTTAAAACTTGGATCGACTTACATGGCGCCCGGCGTAGCGGGATTGTGGTTGAAAAACAAAATGATTCCTTTCGTCAAGGGCTTTCAGTTTACCACGACATCTTGCAGCTCAACAAAAAAGGTCACAGAACAATTTGCCATTGACGGGAGGAACAAGTAGCTCAAATTTGGTGGATTTCTTTGGACAAACCGTTTGCTATGTTTATGGATGCGTATTTGCAAGTGGTAAAAACCTCTACAGTACAGGTGAATAAAATAAATTGAAGCTTAACATTTGGTTTAATCGTTGTTACAGTTGTTCACGAATGAAACTCGTATTTTCCTCTCGAGTGGATGTAAATAACAATCATCTATACTCGTTTTGGACGCAAAGAACAAGTTGACTTGCTTGTGTGTTTGTCAGTTGTTTTGCTTCCGAGCGAACGAGGGTTTC
This sequence comes from Montipora capricornis, assembly GCF_036669925.1. Taxonomy (NCBI): domain Eukaryota; kingdom Metazoa; phylum Cnidaria; class Anthozoa; order Scleractinia; family Acroporidae; genus Montipora; species Montipora capricornis. Next base: position 280,221 of record NW_027180234.1, on the reverse strand, counting down.
CGCTTAGCTGTCTGTTTTTCGAGGTCCCTCAACAGTGTTAAGAAAATTTTGCCCTCTTTGTTATTAACAAGTAATCGCAATGGGTCCTCGTAAAATTAAGGATTAATATCACTTGTGTTTTCAGAAGTTGCTGAAATTGCCCTCGTCGCTGCGCGACTCGGGCAATTTCAGCAACTTCTGAAAACACGCGTGATATTAATCCTTAATTTTACTCGGCCCCATGCGATTACCTATACTTGCCTCGCAATCCCGCAGTTAATTCGGTAACTTGAATCTGGATGGTGCAAATACACTGATCACAGCTGGAAATGGCACCTGGAACGCGAGAACGGCGGGTACAGTCGATATTTAACAAATATTAATGCAAATGTTTTTTTTTTTATCATGGGGTTTCAATAAAAACAGTCTTTTCTCTAGGTTCCTCTGTCTGCAGTTCCTCAAATAAGTCTCAACCATTATTTTCTGTAAATACTGGATCAAAAATTTATCAGTTGATGGATGGAGTTGATGGACCATTGGTGACGAATTTACGTTATATACAGCAAACAACTGGGAAAGGAAGTTACAATACAAGGGCAATTTAAGTTTCACATGAAACTGATACTAGTGTTTTAAATTGTAAAATGAAAATGAACTGAAATAGATGAAGTATGATCGCAACTGTTTTTCCAAAATTCGGATACCAGCCTGGGAGTGGCCCATGCCTTTTTCAAAGAGACCATATTTAAATCATATTAAATATACATTTTTGTATTTCTTTGCTTGCAACCCTAAACGAGACCATCACTTAGACATATGATAGCGTTTGGCCCGGAACACCGTGACTATGTGAGACCAAAATCCGAAATTTACTCCCCCAAGCCAGACGACTAGTATCCTCGCCGGCCCCTTTCATATATGAGTTTCAAAATCAACAATCTCGTTCCCAGAGCCTCCCTTACTCTTATTCAGCGGAGCGGGCGCATGAGGCTCTGAATTAACTGCGCGTGCGTGAAAGGAGGCGGTCAGAAATCAACAAAACTTCTTTAGTCTCTCTTCCCCGACCGCTAGTCAAAGAAACGATGGGGAATGAGATTGATCGCGTTGAAATGAAGGTACACTTGACCGTGATTTCGCATACACTACCCCTTCCTGCTTACCGAGAGGTCAAGTCATACCGAAACGAGAGGGGCAGGATTTCCGCACAGGTCCCTACTTCATTATGCATACCGTCTTTTGTTCCTTTGGGACTGTAGCGCTTTGTTTGTCCTCCTTAGACATTTTTTTTCTATGTCTATATGGACTTCGGAAAATTCGGTCGAATTTCTAACCGAAATACGGAAAATCGAACATTTTCAAAGTAATTTATTGCACTTTTCCTGCAGTTTTTGCCATTTGTCAATTATAAAATAAGCGAAATAAGTGGAGTTTCAAGAAATCTTTGTGTAAATACGGTTCAGATTCACTTACACAAAACAAAACGGACCAAATAAACGTTAGCAGAAACTGAAAAGCTATCTTCTTTTTGCGCTTAAAATTGGCCTTCGTCTCTTTGTCAATTCACCAAAGCACTTCAAGGCGAAGGTTTGTTTTCTTTCTCTGTACAAATCAACGATATGTTAAATGATATTTCCGAATGGATCACTATGATATGCTGACACCACGACCACTCCTGTAGGTATCTTTCAAACAGATCCACAGATGTTCAGTCTTGTACAATGCATACTTCGTTTTAATCCCCATCATGTATTTTCAATGCCATGCGTGTGGGTGCGCGTGTCTGGGTCGACGGAGTTTTGGCGATGGTTAATTGTTCGGTAATGATAGCCCTTGTCTTCTAGGCAATCGTAAGCTTCCCACATGTCGCTTATCACGTGTGACCCTGGCAATATTTGAGCGCGGATAATTGGCAAGAGTGTATCCTTTACCCTGCGCTCTTCCGGAAAAATAAAGCAGGCCTTGGTTTCGAGGCAAATGCCACCAAAGATCCACTGTCCTTCGATGAAGCGACCTTTGTGATACTTCATCTTGCCAAACTTGGACTCATCAATCTCAACAGTTGTACCGGGACCGCCTATTGGCCTCGCATGTTGTTTCATTATTCTGTCTGCACAAATCTTCCAGCAATAGTAATATACCAATCAAACAACGTTTCTGTCCAGATGGTATCTTCATCTAACGCGGTTTCGTGCCTGCTCGTGTTGTATTAAATTTGCCATTGTGCGCCCAAGCCGAAGTTAGGGCTAATTCTTGTTCTAATTAAAATATTACTGGGATCGACCTTAAGCCTAAAGAGTGTCTTCAGTTCTTATTAGGTTAGGGTCAACATTATTGAAGGGATGGGATTGTTTCAAGAGTAGTAAACGGGGACCTCTGAACGGTCGAGTTTTAGGTTCGATGGTAGGTGCCCGGCACGGAACCTGCATATATTTAATTAGCATTGTTATGTGAATAATGAACCAGCATTCAAAGTAAATAACATTTTCAAGGTGTGAATTAGCAACTTGACACGTTAGCTTAGTTGTCGAGAACAGGGACAAGTAATCCAGAGATTTACAGTGATACGGAGTTCAAGGCGAGCTGCGAGAGACATATAAAATAGCAGAAAAAGCCTAGCGGGATCTGGAATACAAAGGCAAGACAAAGGAAACCCGGGACGAAAGGAGCAAACACGGTGTGAGCGATGAGGGCAAAGAAAATAGAGAGAGAGAGAAAAAGGGAGGGAGAGAGAGAGAGAGAGAGAGAGAATGAGATCCAATCTTTATCATCCCGTAAGTACAAATTAGCAATGTATATATTCGATACCCTTGGGCATACGTATTGTTCTTCAAAACAATAGCACGAATGCATAATTAATTTGTCCTGCATGCATAATGAAGTAGGGACCTGTGCGGAAATCATTCCACGAGCGGTTCGGTATGACTCGTTCCAGTATGACATTTTATGGTGGTATCATGTAAGCGAATATAGAGAGTCACATAACCAGGTCGAACGATTGAGAAATTAGGCCGTGAAAACAAAACGAAACATCGATAATAAAACTAAGGGAATAATTTGGCCCAGAGCGCTCTCGAGAGAACTAGAGGCGGCCGAAACCGCTTTACACATTCACTAACTCACTTACTTATGTTAAAACTCTTTCCGATTTTGAGTTAAAACGTTTGCTACATTAGGTATAAAATCTCAACATCGCTATGGTATTCTCATTTCTTTGCAGATCCCTGCTAAGTTAAAATATTTGCGGACCTAAATACTTACTGAAGTACAGTCAAGAATGGAAACCATCAAGCATCTTGCAGTCATAATATTTGCTATTTGTAGTTTGTGGAGTAAGTAAAAGACCTTTTAATTAAGTTTTTATTCTTTATCAAATAAGAGGCCTTGAGGCGTTTACGCGGGATGGGTCGATATAAGCTTATTAAGATCTATTAAAAGGAAAAGGAAAGGAAGCTTATTTAAGTGTCTAGTCGTTCTATCGCTGGAGCACTAATTGGGGACACTGTAAACTGAAATCAACAATTAAAGCAAATCAAGTCAAATGTTGGTTTTTGAGGGTGAAATCCGGAATAAGCGGAGAAAAACCAACAATATCAACCCACATATGACGCCGAGTATGGGATTCGAACCCGAGCCAGATTGGTAGGAGACGAGTGGTTTCACCACTGCGCCACCCTTGCACAGAAATATATTAAACGTTTATTGGGTAGCGATAATCACAGTCTGTTTACACTGACAAACGAGCTTGCGTGAGGAAGATTCTTGCTTGTAGTAAGTGGCAGCGAGAGAAACCTATAATTGAAAAGGTGGCTTGGGAACAGATTGGCGCGAGGACAGAAGGAATTTCTTACATGAAATAAAATAAGTAACTAATCTGGGCCCCAAAGGGTGATCCCTGTGAGGATCTGTAATTTGACTGCAGGAAAGGGCCATTCTTAGTCTTCGGTGTTGTAAAAGAACATTCAAGTCTGACGAACATTCAAGTGTCACGAGAGCAATGAAGAGCGATGAAGGAAAGCAATGGTTGGGGCAACTTTCGACAATGATCTAGGTGAAATGTCAAGGCGATGGGAGCATTTGAAGCTAATTTATGGCTGTGTTCTTCGGCGTGATTCCACTTCGCCGACTTCCATGCACAACAAAAAGACCACTTGGTTCCACGGGATACCGAAAACTTCACAAAAAAGGGCGATTTGCGATTACTAATAAGAATAAGCTACTACGCGCTCGGCCTGACAGGAATCCCGCGTAATCAGAGCAACAAAGCCATTTGGCAGTTAAAATTGGAGACGCTTACCTCCTCTCTCTCCCCATTCTGAAGATTTTTGCTGTACTTTGCCTTCTGCGACGCAACCTATCTTACATATGATTCATACTTGCAACTAATAAAATGGCAAAATTTTCGGGACGTCCCTTAAGCTTTGGCCAAGTGTACGGGATACGGGAAAGGAAGTTTATTAGGAGGCAATAATTTTCATTTGATAACTTGAACTAATTTCGATGCTTCCTGTAGCGGCGCACCGTGCATTTGCTAACTTAGATAATTTGATTTTTAACAAATAAACGTATAACGGAAAGGCTTAAGAAAATAGCCTAACAGTATAACAGGGTAACAAAACTGTGCATCAAGAAAAGAAATAAAACTTGTCGACAATACGTATATAAGTCCACGAAAGTAAACCAGGAAAACACGGGAAAATCTTATCATTGAGTGAATGATATTTAAATGCAGGAACGTCGTGACTTGACCTGTAGGGGTCCGTAAAGGATCTCAGAACCACAAACAATCCCCAATCTGCGCAAATGATGCCAGGACCGCAAATGATCCCCATTTTGGACCGCAAATGATCACGGAAAAAAGTAAGTAATGGCATAGAGGGTGGAATGGTTTGGATAGAGAATTAATGTGAGGAGCGCTTATTTTTATGAAAATCACTTTGAATCATGGCCCACAACAGGTTTCTGCCTCATTATAGTTTTCCAGAAAGACTGAATTTTGATTCTTACCACGCGGTTACAAATTAAATTCGCCATGTTTCATTATCGGATACAATCATCAAAAATTAAAAATTTACAAGCGTTACCTGTAAGGTCAAGTATGATTGGAATTCTATCTCCTCATTGATGTATAGCAGATCAAGTTAGAAAGCGCATGCGTGGTGAACATCATTCTTTAAAGACCGGGGCCCATGTATGTTCATAAACCCCTTTGGGTGGGGAACCCCGTAGTTAGGGCGGGCACGTGATCTCTCTAATTCCAATCAAACTTCACCTTACAGGTAAGGCTTGTTTAATTTCAAACTCTATCTCATCATTTGCATATTCGAGATCCCGTGAGACTTCAAAGCCCATGGCCATAGCAAGTCACAATAATGAACAACAATCTACTGTACTGTACATCACAACAATAGGTTTATTGTACCTTAACAATGATATCTAAAAAGTAGAAATTAAGCAGAGCAATTCACTCATTTAAGCTGTTTTTTTTCTTGTTTTTTTAAGATGATCACTACTAATTTAGAGCAAGATTGCTTCTCATCATAATAATGATAATACAACCATTGTATTTCATGTTTCTTCCTCGCGGCTTTTTGTTTTAACCACAACTATCAAAATGAACGCATTTCTATCGTTTTCTATCAGTTGTTTCTCTGTTATGCACATTGTTATTTACGCATGTTCCAGCTAATCCTCTAATAACTTCATCTCCAGGCAAAGCCCAGTCCTTTCGGTTAGACTCAAACTATTATTCTGAGCGGTGGAAACTCGCGTGCAGTAGTGTTCATGTAGTCGGTCACTTCTACTAAACTTTTTCTCTTTGCAGCTGTCGTTTTAGGTTCAATGTGAGTGGCTTTAATTAGTTTTAATTCCTCTGGTACTAGATTTTAGACAACGGTGCACCGACTTGTTTCCCCGTTTTCTGCTCCAAAGTATTTTCTCCGACTGCAACGAATACTGTCAGGAACACATTCGATCTTTGACTCAAGCTAACATCAGCAATCACAGACATAAACAACACACTATGCAAGAAGAAAAGTGAGGTGAATTGGAAAGATCCTGAAGCAAAGAGGTTGACTTTCCACGATTATCAATACTAACATTAATATTTGTACTTATTTCTGGCAGCAAACTATTCGATGACGACAAGTACAACTCAAATGCCCTCCACACCACGTATGTATCGAAAACATTTTCATTTAAATTCTTTAAGATAAATGGATGACAATTCAAACCTTTTTATTATTCTCTGACGCCTTTAGCAATGAGATCATTCTAAACATAAAATATATATTCAGCCAGGCCTAAAAGCGGAGCTCCACATTCATTTCGTTACTGGAATATAATACGATAAACTAATGTCAATCCCAAGACTCGAGGCAGGACACTGGTAGGGTCTTTTTTAATGTGATTATAATTTTTTTTTCACGTTTTTGCTGCACAACCATAGCCACCATTCAATCGATTGCAAACATGCATTTTATAAATACCTTTTGGACTACATGATTATGAGTATAAATTATTAACAACCTTTCCATTTGCCGCAAAAAGAAACATTCAACAATGTAATTAGTTGTAATGTGCAAACAGGAGATGACTACACTAAATGGTAGAAATGAACTTACCGGTACCTCTTGCTATAGATTCACTTAAAGAAATTCTTCTTTAAATCTATCAAGCTTATTAAGTGATAATTTATGAATGGTATGCATCCTAAACTCAGATTGAATTAGTTAGTCCTGTCAAAATCTGTCGTAGCGTATTTTATAAAACCAATACTGAAGTCGTCCATGTATAATCTTATAGGAGCTTCCCACTTTAAAACTTCTGTGTCGTAGATTGAATTTTTTGTTTTTGGTGGTTGCTTCATTGTTCGCTGGCTACAATCATTGTTACAGCAGCTAGTCCTTCTCCATATATTAAAGATTAACAAAGTGCTCTTCTTTTTCCTAGGGTCGTGTGAACACAGCTTTACTGATCTTCAAGGAAACTTCTCGAGTCCGAATTATCCATCCAGCTACCCACATAATCTGAACTGCACCTGGTCTATTACTGTAACACCAGGCAGCCACCTTCTCTTGCAGTTTTCTAATTTTTTTGTGGAATATGGTGGAAAACACTGTTCGTTTGACTATGTGGAAGTATCTGATTCAAACTATCCATCGAGTTCCATAAAAATAAAACACTGTGGTTATCAAAGTCCTTGGTGTGTTTGGAGCACGAGCAATGTCCTGCATGTTCGATTCGTAACTGATCAAACTGTTTCAGCTTCAGGCTTCATGGCACATTATGCAACTTACGGGAATACTGTCAGCGGAAACTGCCTGTCAGTCAATGCAACACAAAGTAAGGAAATACTCACTAAACATGTCCAGGAGTGACCTTAATAATTAGCAGCTTTTCCACTGCTGATTAATCTTTAGGGCTATATCATTCTATTTTGAGCTCTGTAGAGGTTCATCCCTATTCTAAGAGGAGGAAAATAAGTCTTGGAAAATTAGGACTGATGCGCTAGTGATGGCATTTTAGTCTTTCCGCAATCTCGGAAAGTTAGATCTCACGTCAGCTGTCGTCAGCGAGCGTGCACCCATGGGCAAATGGTAAATGACCAACTGGCCAATCAGAACGCGCGTTTTATCCAAGCTATGTTATAAAATACGATAAACTAATTTCAATCCCAAGACTCGAGGCAGGACTCCGGTAAGGTCTTCTTTGTTGTGATTATAATTTTTTTTTCACGTTTTTGCTGCACAACCATAGCCACCATTCAATCGATTGCAAACAAGCATTTTATAAATACCTTTTGGACTACATGATTATGAGTATAAATGATTAACAACCTTTTCCTTTTCCGTAAAAAGAAACAAGCAACATAGTAATCCAAAATTTATCAACAATGTAATTCGTTGTAATGTGCAAACAGGAGATGACTACACGAAACCGTAGAAATGGACTTACCTCGTGCTATAGATACATTTAAAGAAATTCTTTTCTAAATCTGTCATGCTTATTAAGTGATAATTTATGCATCCTAAACTCAAATTGAATTAGTTAGTCCTGTCAAAATCTGTCGTAGCGTATTTTATAAAACCAATACTGAAGTCGTCCATAGGAGATTCCCACTTTAAAACTTCTGTGTAGTAGATTGAATTTTTTGTTTTTGGTGGTTGCTTGATTGTTCCCTGGCTACAATCATTGTAGCTAGTCCTTCTCCACATATGAAAGATTAACAAAGTGCTCTTTTTTTTCCTAGGGTCGTGTGAACACAGCTTAACTGATCTTCAAGGAAACTTCTCGAGTCCGAATTATCCATCCAGCTACCCACATAATCTGAACTGCACCTGGTCTATTACTGTAACACCAGGCAGCCACATTTACTTGCAGTTTTCTAACTTTTCTGTGGGATATGGTGGAAAACACTGTTCGTTTGACTATGTGGAAGTATCTGATTCAAACTATCCATCGAGTTCCATAAAAATAAAACACTGTGGTTATCAAAGTCCTTGGTGTGTTTGGAGCACGAGCAATGTCCTGCATGTTCGATTCGTAACTGCTCAAACTGTTTCAGCTTCAGGCTTCATGGCACATTATGCAACTTACGGGAATACTGCCAGCGGAAATTGCCTCTCTCTCAATGCAACACAAAGTAAGGAAATACTCACTAAGCATGTCCAGGAATGACCGTAATAATTAGCTGCTTTACCACTGCTGATTAATCTTTACTGCTATATCATTCTATTTTGAGCTCTGTAGAGGTTTATCCTTATTCTAAGAGGAGGAAAATAAGTCTTGGAAAATTAGGACTTATGCGCTAGTGATGGCATTTTAGTCTTTCCGCAATCTCGGAAAGTTAGATCTCACGTCAGCTGTCGTCAGCGAGCGTGCACCCATGGGCAAATGGTAAATGACCAACTGGCCAATCAGAACGCGCGTTTTATCCAAGCTATGTTATAAAATACAATAAACTAATTTCAATCCCAAGACTCGAGGCAGGACTCCGGTAAGGTCTTCTTTGTTGTGATTATAATTTTTTTTTCACGTTTTTGCTGCACAACCATAGCCACCATTCAATCGATTGCAAACAAGCATTTTATAAATACCTTTTGGACTACATGATTATGAGTATAAATTATTAACAACCTTTTCATTTGCCGTAAAAAGAAACAAGCAACACAATAATCCAAAATTTATCAACAATGTAATTCGTTGTAATGTGCAAACAGGAGATGACTACACGAAACCGTAGAAATGAAGTTACCTCGTGCTATAGATTCACTTAAAGAAATTCTTCTTTAAATCTGTCATGCTTATTAAGTGATAATTTATGCATCCTAAACTCAGATTGAATTAATTAGTCCTGTTAAAATCTGTCGTAGCGTATTTTATAAAACCAATAATGAAGTCGTCCATGTATAATCTTATAGGAGCTTCCCACTTTAAAACTTCTGTGTCCTAGATTGAATTTTTTGTTTTTGGTGGTTGCTTGATTGTTCCCTGGCTACAATCATTGTTACAGTAGCTAGTCCTTCTCCATATATGAAAGATTAACAAAGTGCTCTTCTTTTTCCTAGGGTCGTGTGAACACAGCTTGACTGATCTTCAAGGAAACTTCTCGAGTCCGAATTATCCATCCAGCTACCCACATAATCTGAACTGCACCTGGTCTATTACTGTAACACCAGGCAGCCACATTTACTTGCAGTTTTCTAACTTTTCTGTGGGATATGGTGGAAAACACTGTTTATTTGACTACGTGGAAGTATCTGACTTAAACTATCCATCGGGTTCCATAAAAATAAAACGCTGTGGAAATCAAAGTCCTTGGTGTGTCTGGAGCATGAGCAATGCCCTGCATCTTCGATTCGTAACTAAACACACTTTTTCAGCTTCAAACTTCATGGCACATTATGCAACTTACGGGAATACTGTCAGCGGAAACTGCCTGTCAGTCAATGCAATACAAAGTAAGGAAATACTCACTAAACATGTCCAGGAGTGACCTTAATAATTAGCAGCTTTTCCACTGCTGATTAATCTTTAGGGCTATATCATTCTATTTTGAGCTCTGTAGAGGTTCATCCCTATTCTAAGAGGAGGAAAATAAGTCTTGGAAAATTAGGACTGATGCGCTAGTGATGGCATTTTAGTCTTTCCGCAATCTCGGAAAGTTAGATCTCACGTCAGCTGTCGTCAGCGAGCGTGCACCCATGGGCAAATGGTAAGTGACCAACTGGTCAATCAGAACGCGCGTTTTATCCAAGCTATGTTATAAAATACGATAAACTAATTTCAATCCCAAGACTCGAGGCAGGACTCCGGTAAGGTCTTCTTTGTTGTGATTATAATTTTTTTTCACGTTTTTGCTGCACAACCATAGCCACCATTCAATCGATTGCAAACAAGCATTTTATAAATACCTTTTGGACTACATGATTATGAGTATAAATGATTAACAACCTTTTCCTTTTCCGTAAAAAGAAACAAGCAACATAGTAATCCAAAATTTATCAACAATGTAATTCGTTGTAATGTGCAAACAGGAGATGACTACACGAAACCGTAGAAATGGACTTACCTCGTGCTATAGATACATTTAAAGAAATTCTTTTTTAAATCTGTAGATACATTTAAAGAAATTCTTTTCTAAATCTGTCATGCTTATTAAGTGATAATTTATGCATCCTAAACTCAAATTGAATTAGTTAGTCCTGTCAAAATCTGTCGAAGCGTATTTTATAAATTCAATACTGAAATCGTCGATGTATAATCTTATAGACCCTATGCAAAAATGGCTGCCTTTAAATTATTCTTTTTTTCATATTCAAAACTACCCTCTTTTTTGAGACGAAAGTTCTCAAGAATTTGTTATCCTGAACGACGTTAATTGGGCTATTTTGAATATGAACAAAAGAATAATTTAAAGGCAGCCATTTTTGCACAGGGTCTACAGCGGCTTCCCACTTTAAAACTTCTGTGTCCTAGATTGAATTTTTTGTTTTTTGGTGGTTGCTTGATTGTTCCCTGGCTACAATCATTGTAGCTAGTCCTTCTCCATATATGAAAGATTAACAAAGTGCTCTTCTTTTTCCTAGGGTCGTGTGAACACAGCTTGACTGATCTTCAAGGAAACTTCTCGAGTCCGAATTATCCATCCAGCTACCCACATAACCTGAACTGCACCTGGTCTATTACTGTAACACCAGGCAGCCACATTTACTTGCAGTTTTCTCACTTTTCTGTGGAATATGGTGGAAAACACTGTCCGTATGACTATGTGGAAGTATCTGATTCAAACTATCCATCGAGTTCCATAAAAATAAAACACTGTGGTTATCAAAGTCCTTGGTGTGTTTGGAGCACGAGCAATGTCCTGCATGTTCGATTCGTAACTGATCAAACTGTTTCAGCTTCAGGCTTCATGGCACATTATGCAACTTACGGGAATACTACCAGCGGAAACTGCCTGTCTCTTAAAAAAAGTAAGGAAATACTCACTGAGCATCTCCAGGAATGCAAACCGATTTTGATAAGCGTTACAAAGTGTCCTCATACCCTTTTCAACTTTGACATTACTTATATCAAGAAACTAGCAGTTATCAGACATTAGGGAGTGTGTTTAAGCTGCCTTCCTTTCGTCGATATATTCAGATCCATTAAGTATTTTACATTTTACTGATGATAGTAGTCTTACATCAAATGCCAATTTAGTCTAAATGCATCATATGCACAAACAATTTGATGTTTGTTTGTTTGTTTGTTGTGTGGAGGTTGTATTGGTTTTTAGGTTTATCGTCACACTTACATGTTCTATTTATCCAACTATTATCTGCTAGCAGGTTAGACTTTCATATACCGGACTAAAATGGCGCAAAACCGATTAGCAATTGCGTACGAACCGAGGACGATTTGCGAAGTCTGTTTCCTTAAAGAAAGACAACACTTTCGGAGGATTTGATAAATAGCATCAATTATACTTGTTGGTAGTCTCCTTCCCAGCCATGGCGATGTCACGCAACGCAGCCACGAAAGTGCTCACATCCTCATTCTTTTCTCGGATTGAGCCAATTACAGCTCCAGTTCCATTTTATGGAACTGTATCTTGCGACTCGACCAATCATAGGTCCCTAGGTCAAAACACAGATTCGATCTGCGGCCAGTAACCCCGGCAAATGCACAAATAATATCCAGTACTAGCTATGGCGTTCCATAGATTTCCTTTTTAATAACATCGAAATCTCCGCAAAAGCGACTTTACTTTTCATTGAGAAAAATGATCTTGACAGAGCGAAAGCATAAGACATGAATCAAATGCAAATCTCGTAAAGTTGAGATTGGTTTCAGCGTTCAGTGGTTTTATTATTGACCTCGAACAGCTATGATTATTACAAACTACAAACCTTGCCTAGAAGTTGTCAATGGTATTACTTTTGAGATCACTGATAATGATAACATCTCATTGGCAATAACACAGACAAAAAAAAATACTAAATGGCTTTCTGAAAAAAATAGTTCCCCGTCAACATTGAACAAAAGATGAACAGTTTTTACTACAATTGCCTTAAAAGTTTGCGGTTTTTTGTTGTAAGAACGAGAATTGTTGTGACTACTTGTGTTTCCAATGCTCATCTGTTGAAATCGTGTTTACTTTGGAATGTCATTCTCTGGTAAACTTCACCCTAAACTTACAAACGCAAAGCCAATCAGGATGAAAGCCGTCTGGATTTCGCTTGCCTTTTCTTCAATAAGTTTAAAAGTGTATCACCAAAAAAGGTTAAGCGCAAAAGATTTACTAGTATCTCGTCTTATGTAAATAGGCTGATTTTTAAACACAAGATAATATAGTTTCTACGTTGTTTTTATATCATGCATTCTGTTACTATTACCATCACCATCACCATCACCATCACCATCACTATTAGGAAAAAAGAAGAGTCTCAGCATCCAACTAAGTTATTGGATAGCAAACATTTGGTTTAAACAAATAAGCATTTTTTTAGCCCAAACCAATTTTAGGTGCAAAGCGAATTGACATGGTGTCGAAACAACAAAACATTTGAAAAGAAATCAAAGAAGAGCTGCGATGTTTTCTTCGACTTCTCTCTGAGAAATAAGACAAGTAACAAACACATCTCGTAGTAAGATAGGCAAATTGCCAAGCTATTTGACATAAATGCCCGTATAAATGGCAAAAAAGGAGTACGAACCTGGTAACAGTTATAAAGTCAACAATCACTCATTTCACACATAATAGTTTCTTTGGTAAGCAAGCTTTGCTAAGCTTAGCTTTGCTAAGCTTAGCTTTGCTAATACAAATCCTTAGGTGCCTTGATAACATTTTTACAGTCTCTTCCCATGTTCACCGTGGAGAGCTTAGCATGTCATGGCGGACGGCAACGTTTTTCACCCGTCCCACCATCGACGCTAAAATTGCCGACCATGGCTGCAAATATTACTCTTGAGCAGGTAAAAAAAAACTTTTAAAACAGGAGCTTGCTCCTGTAAACGCAAAATTGGAATAACTAGCTAATCAACTGAAGGAAATAGACTCAACGGTAAAGTTTCTATCAGACAACTACAATGATCGAGCTATTGAAGAAATTTTGCCTTCACTACACAACCGAACACACTCAAAGGTTGAGGCATGGGCGCGTTGGTCGGCCAGGCCCACGACATGTTTCAATTGCAACAATAAGCTCCCAACAAAAATGGATAAAGTACAACAAGTAAGGCCCTACATGCGCCAAAGCCGGACACGTAAACCCCAAAAAACCTCTTGTTAGGAAAAATAGGGACCGTGTACCCCGACCAAATGCAGTGGCGCTACCTTTGGGGTTTAAAGGTCAATCTATGAACAAACAGAATGAAAAACAAATCATGAGACGTGAAAATACACAATAAAAATAAACCTAAAAGCGAAAGTACTAGTAGCAAGGCTGACCGTAGAATGTCACAAGTTTCTCAACCGTCTCTTTTACAAACGTACTACCCATGAACCCTAGCATACTACGCTCGCACCCAGGTCTCTGTTCCGTGTCGGTAAAATATCAATTTATGCCAATACCGATTATCACAAATTACATGATAAAGAACACTAATGAAAATGTTACTCGACATGGGTCGGACATTGCAAACATTAAAGTGAACACAAAGAGTGTGGAGAAACTTGCCTATAACACATCCTTTGTGGTTGAAGACATCGCTCAATACCTAAGGCGAGACTGCCTGGAGGTAACGGGAGTTATGGCAAACGAGGACTGCCCGGCGGAAGCCATTCACAAATCGGTTGGCAACGTTATTGGAGTACCATTACAGGACAATGACATCTCGATTTCTTACCCAATTTCCCCTTACAAGGAAGACGCGCCGCCGAAACTAATCATGAAATTTACCGCCGTAGTGTTAGAAACAAATTCTATTCTAACAGGCGAAAGTTGGCGAGGAAGAAAGCTAAAGATCTGCCAAACTTCAACCTCTCATCCGAGGCCGACGTTTTCATCGCCGAGTTACTCACTCCATTCAAGAAAAACCTCTTTGGTGAAGTTAACAAGGTGAAAAAGAAGCTAAAGTGGAAATATATCTGGACATATAATGGAAGGATCTTTCTTAGGCAGGACGAGAATAAGCCAAGATTTAGCTAAATTTAAATCAGGAAATGCAAGTGACGTTCATCGCTAGATACTTCCGACGAAAAGTCCACAAAGTAGAGCACATTATGGCTATATAAGTAGTCATTCTTAAATGTCCGACTATTTATCTTCACTTTTCGTAGTCATGTTATTGATTTCTTTTAATCATTCTGAATTAAACCATAATGTGCTCTCTGAGCTTCCATTTTTCGCTTTGGATTCCCGAGAGTTCCTTAAGACTACTGGAGTCGCTTCAATCTCTCATTGAGTCTAAAGATCTATTTGGAGATATTATTACTAGCCCTGAAAGAGAAAGTGAGCTACAAGAGTCTCCATACAACAGTTACACCCAATCAAACAGTCTGGAAATTTCTTTTATGAGACGAAAAAACACTATGGATTTTCTATAATACACTTTAACATGCGTAGCCTACCTAAAAATCTAACGTCGTTAGAAGATATTATTTGGCTGTAAAAAGGACTCCGGAAATTATAGCTATATCTGAAACAAAATTGAAACAAAAAAACATTTATAATATTAGCATACCGGTTATGTCTTTTTGAATACTAATTCACCAACAAGTGCAGGAGGTGTCGGCCTTTATATTTCTCAAGAATTAGGCTCATTAGACGGCGGGACTTAGAACTATCAGATGACGGAATAGAATCAAGCTGGGTCGAAATTACTCGAAAAAAACAAAATAACATACTTGTCGGTTGTATTTATAGGCACCCATCCAAAGATTCGCAAATTTTCATAATTCACTTAAAGAGTAATTATGTAATCTAAACAATAAAGGTAAGGAGGTCTTTGTTTTAGGTGACATAAACATAAATTTCTTAAACTACAATAGAGATAACCAAACATCTGATTATCTTGACATGCTATTTGGCTTGGGTTGTATGCCACTTATTACTAAAGCTACTCGTATAACAGATCACACCACAACGCTGATTGACCACATCTACACAAACGTTCCCAAAAAAATAACAAAAGCAGCAATATGTTTAGCTGATATAACAGATCATTTACCCGTTTTCTACAGTGACAAACCGGCTTCCTTTACGCCAAGAACCAAAACTTTTTAGGGACTTCCCTTGTTTTAACAAGGATTTATTTTTAAGTGGCCTTGAAGCTATAGATTTTAATAACCTGGTCGATGAAGATGTTAATCGAAGCATAATAAATCCTTATCTGATAAACATGCACCTATGCGAAAATTATCAAACAAAAAGAGAAAACAGTCAGCTAAACCCTGGATATCTAATGCCATTCTGAAATGTATAAAAGGAAGGCAACAACCTTTTTAAACTCACTTCCTTAGTAACGATCCTAATAAAGTAACCTATTACAAAACTTGTAAAAACAAATTAAACCGAATTAAGGATGTAGCCAAAAAAAGTATTTTCAAGGACAATTTAGATTAAATAGTGAAAACAACATGCAAACTAATCGGCATGATGATAAGCAGGAAAAAAGGTTGTGGGCAACCCCCAACTACAAAACTGATTCATAAAAATAGGTGTTAAAGAGATAAAGCTAGTATTGCGCATCAACTTAATACATATATTTTATTAATATTGGCTGTGAGATTGCTGACAAACTCCCGCCGAATAATAATGATGATGATAGCTCAATGCAATATATCAAACATTCTTTTCGAGATAGTTTTACCTTCCGCAGTATCCTTGTCCATGAAGTTTATTATTTATTAATGGTAACAAACCTCAACAAATCAACTATCGGAGTACCTCGAAAGTTTATTAAACTAGCTTCAAGCCATATAACTGAATGCCTAACCTTCATTTTTAACCAATCCTTACAACAGGGTGTCGTACCTGACATCTTGAAAATTTCTAAGGTTACACCAATTGACAAAGGAGGAGAGGTTACAGATCCTACCAGTTTTCTCCCTATCTCAATGTTATCAACGTCTGCACAAATATTTGAAAAACGTATACACAAGCAGCTTATCAACTACATTGAGAAGCAGAAAATCCTCTTTCAATTTCAATTTGGCTTTAGAAAAGGACATTCAACCATTAAAGCTATAACTGAAATCACAAATACGCTAAGAAAGGCCATTGATAATAATTTATACACTTGTGGTGTTATCTTTTCAAAAGCCTTTGATACTGTAAACCATATATATGATCTTGCTGAGAAAATTGGAAGCTTATGGAATAAGGGGGACTCCTTTAAACTGGTTTCAAAGCTATCTTTCGAATAGGAAACAGCATGTTGAGTTGGATGGAGTGAAGTCCCCCAAACAGACAATGTTATGTGGAATCCCACAAGGACGCACACTAGGACCTCTGCTCTTTTAAATCTACATTAATGATTTGCCAAATAGCTCACAAAAATTAAGTATCAAGATCTTTGCGGATGATACAAATGTATTTGCATCCGCAAGGGATCTTAAATCACTCGAACACTTAATGAACTCTGAACTAGCCAAAGTGAAAAGATAGTGCGATGTTAACAAGCTGTCTATCAAAAGGGGTAAAACAAACTTCATGATTATCAAATCCACAAAAAAAGGATATCCCAATAAACCTTAACATAAAAAATAGTGACTGCTCCTCTTATTCGTTAGAACGTAAGCAATGTATAAAATACCTAGGCGTTATGATTGACGAGTCGGAAACACCACATCTCTTTTGTCTGTTCCCGTATATCCCGAAACACTGGAATGATATCGAAATTAAAGTATTACTTCTCAATTAAGCAACTAAGACCAATATACTATAATCTAATCTATCCTTATATTTCTTATGGCATATCAGCTTGGGGAAGTGTATACAAAACCGATATAAGAAAAAAAATTCCGGTGAAACAAAATCATGTTGTAAGATTAATATTTTTTGCCGAATCATTTGGTAGTGACTCAGAGAAAGCCAAACCTTTGCTAAATCTACTAGGCCTTTTAACACTTAATAATAGCTGCGGTTAATACACTAGCCATTTTGCCCTTGGGTAAGTGGCTTTTTCCCACGGGGAAGCAATTTTTTATGTGTGACCGATTTGCCCAAAGGAAAATTTTCTGTGGGAAATTTCCATGGATACGTCAAAAAGAACAAAATAATTGCCCATGACAGTTCCAGATGTAAGTCTAACGGTTAACAAAACCCCAAAGTGGCTCAACCAATCACAAGATTGCCGAACGCGAGAAAAATACATGCTGTGATGAACTGTGTAAACAACTGCGGACGTGGAAATACCCAAGCACGCCTTTTCTGGCCAGCAGCAAGTCGACGTCTAAATTATAAATTGGAGAGTTGCAAGGACTAGAGAAAGCGTAACTGAAGTCGACGTCTTTGTTGCCTTTTTAAAATGAAGCGATGAATCGCTGAACTTAATTGAGGTGGACAGTTTAAGAGAAGCGCCGATCGTGACAATTACCGAAAATAAGCCAAAGAAAAGTTTGTCGTTCAGATGTAGATCTTCGATGTTTACTTTTTTTTTTAGATCCTTAATTTTAATGCATTTTGTATTGTAATTAGTTTTTCAAAAACCATTTAGTGGAAAAACTAATAAATCTCATCTTGTCAGTATCTTAAAGGTAAGTTTCCCACCAAAACAGGCCAACGCTTACCTTCCCCTTGGGTAATATACAACTGTGTAACCGCAAATGGGGAGTCGATCATAACCCAGGGTAAACCCAACCCAAGCTGTAACCCCAAGGTTCCCCATGGGCAAGAGGTCTAGTGTAACCGCACCTATTATTTATCGCCTACAAGTTTTGAAATTGTTGCATGCATGGCATAAAGACCCCCTACCTGAAGCGATCGATAACATGTTTCAATATGCTAGTAATATACATGGCTACAATACAAGATATGCAGCCAAGCATAATCTTTAAAAGCCGAACGTACAAACGCAATTTTTACAATTGCGTAGAGAAGCCTGAAAAATTCAGGACTTCAACGGGGTTTGAACCCGTGACCTCGCGATTCCGGTGCGACGCTCTAACCAACTGAGCTATGAAGCCACTGACGTTGGGAGCTGGTCATTTGTGGGTTCTAATGATCCCGTGAGGAATGAATCAATGCTGAAATGGTATATGAAATGAATCATATATGAACTGCGGATATGAAATCAAGTGAAGCTATGATCTTCGCAGTTATGAACGCAATTTTTACAATTGCGTAGAGAAGCCTGAAAAATTCAGGGCTTCAACGGAGTTTGAACCGTTGAAGTCTATTACTATTACTATTAGGAAAAACGAAGAGTCTCAGCATCCAACTAAGTTATTGGATAGCAAACATTTGGATTAAACAAATAAGCAATTTTTTAGTCCAAACCAATTGTAGGTGCAAAGCAAATTGACGGGGTGTCGAAACAAAAAAACATTTGAAAAGAAATCAAAAAGGAGGTACGATGTTTTCTTCGACTTCTCACTGAGAAATAAGACAAGTAACAAACATATCTAGATCTAGTATTGAGATAGACAAATTGCCAAGCTATTTGACATATAAATGCCCGTATAAAAGGCAAAAAAGGAATACCTGCCTGGTAACAGTGATAAAGTCAACAATTACTCATTTCACACATAATAGTTTCTTTGCTAAGCAAGCTTTCCTAAGCTTAGTTTTGCTAATACAAATCCTTAGCTGGTGCCTTGATAATCTTTTTACAGTCTCTTCCCATGTTCACCGAGGAACTGCTTCTTCAAGTAAGGATTCTCTGCGGTAAAACATCCTGTCGTTACGCAGCATTATCTGAAGACAGCGCCATTACAACCTTGCCAAACAACACGATCGAGCTTTCCTCTTGCAGAGCTGACCCATTTCGCTGCTCGTAACACCTAAACACTGATTCTTACTGGTTCAAACCAAACAAACGTGAGAAGTAATAAAATTAGACGACGACTGATGTTCGCAGTCTTTGGACGAATGTCTCACACTTTTTCATACTAACGCAAATAATTTGGCTAAACTGGCTTTGATTGAGCATAAAAACCAATGACAGTCAATGTCATTTGCGGCCAAAAAAGCGCGCTTGCCAAATGCAACGCTGGCCATGCGATTTCCCGCCAAGGAAACTTGCATAAACACCCCCTCCCCAGAGGCGGTCATTCCTCCTCACCTAGATCCCGATAGTCTGTATGGGTGGGCGGACGGGTGTACGCTGACGTTATAACCAAAATTTCTCGCATCGATAGATTTCTCAAAATTTCTTACCCATAGAGCTCCGCTGGCGCGACTCGCGCGCCTGAGCTCCGCTACAAAATTTTTAAAAATTTGTTCAACGGTCACTTTTAAAAATGTTTGTTTTATCATACGAAACGTCAACTTTGTTTATTGTTTTTGCTCAAATTTAGAATAGCCGAAAAACACGAGTATTTATGATGGTCCTCTAGCTAAATATAGTTAAATGTAGTTAAATATAGTTAAATATTTTAACGACGGGTCTGTTTTCTTTTACGATGTACTATAGTTAAATGAGGCCTAAAATATGTACATCATCTTTTCTTTCAGCTAAACCGAAGGTAATATTTCCTTCACGAGTGGTTCGAACAGTCTCGGAGCATTATGTGTCGTGCTTGTCTGAAGGAACGCCACTTATCAACATATCAATGATGAACTCATCTACGACCTTGGCCTTCGGGACTGAGGGAATAGTGTGGAGCAAAATCAACCAGGATGGTAACTATAGTTGCATCGCCACCAATGAAGTTGGCACTGAATCAAAGACGTTTTACGTTTCTGTTATAGGTGAGATCTTACTGAGCTTATTGCCCTTATTGCCCCTTCGAGTATGGTTACTTCGTTATCACACGAAGCAAAGCTATAGCAATGAAAGGATGAATTCTAGAATGATTTTTCCATAACATCATTACCCCATATCAATAGTTTACAGCTCACAGCTCTACGCAAGCCATTTTCTCCTGAGTACCACTGAATCTTCTTTTGTAGTGCTTTGTGTTTTACCCCGATTTCCATTTGTTTATAAGCAGATGATCTATTTGCAGATGTAAGAATTACAGACGAATTTAAATTGAGACAAGATCACTCAAACATGAAACACCAAAAACCTTCCTCGACATGATAATCTTTAAGTTATTTTTGTAACTTGGCCACTTGTCTTTAATGCATAAATTACATTTCCAAAATTTGAGATTTAAAACAAATCCCATAAAGGCTAGGTAATTTCTTTACTTTTTGACAAGGTTTTGACAATCTTTTCACAGATGTTCGTGCTTGTGAGAATTTGTGTCACTGCCGCAGCTACACGAAAAATTGGGGGTTTCCATTTGAGAACGTTTTTAACTGCAATGGGAAACGTTCAGTTCATCTATTGAACAACATACCAACAACCACGACAAAGCTGTGAGTTTTAAACTGATAATGCTCCTAAAACACTTGTATTTGTTGCTTCTTTCTTTAATCACTCGTATACGCAAACTTGGTAGCAGTAGTAACTTTCGTTTACTAAAAACAAACACTAAACGATCAAAATAAGGGCTGCAGTCCCGAATGTAAATGTATCCTAAAAATGGTGTTTGTCCAAGGCTGTTTGGGTGTATTTGTAGGGAGCTTAAGCAACGACAACGACGACGGAAACGAAAGTTGCTTTTGATGCAAAAGAGTTTTAAGCAACGACAACGGCGACGGAAACGAGGACGTCGTCTCAAAATATATATATATCCACGTTGTTGTAATCACTTTGTGACTATTTCAACCTCTTTAATATGGGCAATAGGTTTGGTAGTTCCTCAAAACTGGCTCTGGACGAAAGGGCGCTTAATTTAATTTAGGGGAGAAGCTGAAAAATTATCCTCAAGTGCTGGCGTTCGTCATGAATAATGGTAATAGGACTGAGTGGAGTCCAATTCGGTCTGTAATCATAAGAGTGATAAACTTGATTTGTTTGGTCACGAGTATGATTACAGACCGAATTGGATGACACGAAGTCCTGTTACCAATTAATCATAACCATTACAATTTTCGAAAAAACAAATGCATTCTTTTCTTTGTAAAAGTGCTTTTAACACCAAGTATCGAAATAAATCATAACAAGTCGCCTTCGGGGGCGTATCTGTGGAATTCGCAAACAGTTGACACAAATTGTCCAGTTACAGTGAACTTCAACTACAGGTAAACTGATTACCGGAAAGATAAATCTGTAATATAACTTGAAGTTGTTTGCCGTAAAAACCCACTCTATGATTAATGTTAGTAAATTTGCAAATACAAACAAGGAAGCCCTATTAGCGGGTTATAAGGATACGGGATTTATTTATTTATTTATTATTATTATTATTATTTTTGAATGAGACTTTATTCAAATCCCACATCCATAAATTACAAGATCAGCCTTAAACATCCGAAAAACTTATTACAAATCATAGTTCAGCAACTTATCATCCTGCGCCAGTTGTTCAAAAGCTGATTAACGCTAATCTCAGGTTGAAAATTAACAAATGCTGTTCAAGGCTGATATTCGGTAAAACTTTACCTTAGAAGAAGTCAATCTTGAAAAACAAAAATAAGCAAAGGAAACTTTCACCAAAACGTTGAAAACATGAAATAAAATTTTACGCTATCCTGGATTAAGTTAATCGGCTTTCGAACAACCGGGCCATGTATTCGAAGTCCGGTTCCGTAATCCCGGTTTCGGTGCTTGAAAACTGTTTAAATCTGCCGTGGCGAAGACAAGAAGACAACATCTGTACTCCATTTCTCGTAATGCTCAAAAATCTAAAATTCCGTAATTGCTTATTCTATAGTACAGTCCAAAGTTCTAATTTTACAATTCCATGATCTTGATTTCAGTATTAGAATAACTTGGTACCAAACGTTCCACAATAACTTGAAATCTCGTTAAGAAAAAACCTGAAATCCAGTGGTCCAGTCCGGGTTCAAATCGCCAAAACTCTCTCTATCATCGATTCTCATATCAACAAAAGCTACAAGTGGTAAATAGTTCTCAGAAAGTTCGTCATGATTCAGCATTCGAGCTGAACACAAAAACTATCAAAAAAGGAACCAAAAAACCCTAGTGATCGCTTCTCAAGAGAACGGACAAACAGCCGGAACTGTACTGTTCTGTGCCTACCTCTTGTGGCACTGAAAAAAGTACCGTACGTAGTACAATGGGACTTGACCGTAGCCCTGGGCCGAGAAACTAATCTTAGCCAAAATGCCGAGAAGAGATAAGAACACGGAATATTTAGGTAAAAAAGTTGTAGGGATACGGGATTTTTGGCGGGGGGAGGGGGAATTGAGAAGTTACGGGATATTTTTTTAAAGTAGGAACGCATTGCGTACGTGTGCTAGTGCAGTAACTTGACAGTCCTTTTTTTTTCCATAACAGTCAACTGAGATGCGTTTTGTTATTTTCAGGAGAAAAAGTTGCAAGTTCTCCTTGCGTAATATGTAGTTCTATTAGTACACGATATTATTTTGGTATCGTAAATCATTACAGTGTCATCATGGCAGATATCTTTGCTAAATACCCCTTGAGAAGACATGTGGTTCAGTAAAATACTAAACCCAAAAACATTGAAGAAAATGAAGGAAATCGAGAGACATTTGGCTTCAAGGCTGACATGCAACATTTTTGAAGCTTTCAGTACCGCATTGGAGTGGTTGTCTATTCATCGCCTGGGTGCCTCATCTGTTTTCCACATCTTAGACGATTTTTTGTTTATTGCTAAAACCAAAGACCGTTGCGAGGCCGACTTGGGCAAATTTATTTTTTTATGCCATCTTCTAGGGGTACCGCTTGCTCTGGAAAAAACCGTAGGCCCTGATACAGTATTGTAGTTTGCAGGCATTACCCTTCAAGACCCTTGATTCGGTGAGAAGAGAAGCGCGTCTACCCGACGAAAAGCTTCAAAAATGCCGCATGCTCTTGCACAATTTTTATAAACGTCGCACAGTGAGGCTAAAAGAACTTCAGTCTTTAATAGGATTACTAAATTTTACTTGTCAAGTTATTGTCCCGGGCCGTGCTTTTCTTCGTCGCCTGATCGATCTTACCAAGGGCGCCCGACAGCCACACCACCATATTCGTTTATGTAAAGGCTCGAGACAGGATCTCCTTCTGTGGATGTGGTTTTTAGACGAGTTCAACGGCAAATCATTTTTCCTCGAAGATACATGTTAAACGTCGCATACCCTTGAGCTTTAGACCGATGCAGCGGGCTTAATAGGCTTCGGGGCTGTCTTTGGTAAGCACTGGTTCGGCGGCAAATGGCCGCCTACGTGGAAATCTTATAACATTGCAGTTTTTGAGTTATTTCCTATTGTCCTCGCGATGCACATTTGGGGACATTTAATGGCTGATAAGTGTGTAATGTTCTTTACTGATAACGCTGCCGTTGTTGACATTACCAATAAGCAGACGTCCAAACATCAGAGTATTATGGTGTTGATCAGGGATTTAGTGTTAAGTTGAAGAAGAAAGACCCATGGGGAGGCACCGATCAAAGTAATACAAATTATGGAACTTCGTACCCAGCAAGGAATAGTGGCAGGATGAATTGGTATAATACGAAAAGCCGACTTGATGTAGGTGTTAGCTAAAAATCAACCTTCCCCGGTGGCTTTAATGGCTGTGGTCGTATCACTAACGGATGCGTATTTGACAGAGGAACAATAGTTAGGAATAGCATCATTAACCGAATTTCCTTTTGGATAGGATAAATGATGAATCAAAAGAAATTCAGACGGGTCTTTCTTGGGTACAACGCCCAAGGGAGAGGTACGAAAGTTCGCAAAAGGGCGAGTTCTAAAAGGACCCACAATTCGGCCTGCATCGCATTCCTTACGCAAATTTCATTCAAGCAATTTCCGGTTGGGCGAGGACACTTTTAAGATTAGGAGATTGAAAAGGAAGCCGATCACCAACAAAATTAACACGAAAGCCACAACGGAAACCATCGACAAGAAAATGCTAACAGTAATAACAGTGTAAGAGGCATTCAAGCCGTTCCGCCCTTACGGGGGTTACTGGCGGGCTGTGAAGGGCCTGATACTTGAGTAGAGTTTCCTTTTGGTTTAACTCCACCAGACCGCTGTTGAGGGGTTTGTACTGAGCATTGAATTGCTGGGTGCTTTGCTCCACATTTATAGCAGACGTGTTCGAACTGACACCCTTGGCAGTGTTTTCCGGCATGAAATGTCCAACACGTGCCTCGGGGGAAAAAATTCGAACGAAAACGCTGGCGTGTTGAGGTTTGGGGCTTATTGGGGATCGACTGTGATCTCCGAAAATTAGCTGAGGCCCTCAACCAAAGTTCCCAATGTATTTGATACCATGGATATTTATCGGGTGCAGATTGCCTCAGATAACGAAATTGTTCGTCATACCAGAGCCAATCCCCGTTCGACAAAGCAATGTCACGGACTACCTCGCAATACTTCATCAACTGTGGGGTTTAACTCTGGTATCGCTCAGTATAGACCGAGACAAAAATGTTAAACGCCGAAACGCACTGTTGTATGTTGGAAACCTTCTTTGTTGGGTGATACGACTCAAGGGTCAGCCGCGGCTGCTTTGATGGCCCAGTGGAAGGTGTCATAGATAACGCATACTTATCGATTTGAGAGGTGGATGCTAATAAGGCCCCAAATTATACATAGTCATTAGCCCAGATTTTAGCTTTAATTTTTGAACCCACCCGGGATCTAAGATTTACTGACACTCTAGTAAAAAAAATGCTTAGGTTGAACATTGTCGAGACTCAGAGGCAGAGACTAATTTCTTGTACCTGCACCGGTGAGGCTACTGACATGGCTGCTCACAGCTGAGGTGACGCTATCTGAGGACAGGTCGGCTTGAGACTGGTCTGCTAATGTGGTTTCAATCGACGTGCTGTCCACAAATGTGTTTTGTCTGAAGATCTCGGTGAAACTGTCCTTAGATAATGCTGTTTTCACCGCTTCCGAGATGGCCGTCGATATGGTGGTGGCGGAGAGAGCGTTTACGTCCAAGGAGACCAAACCGGGATTGTTATTAGTTGGTTCAGGTACAGGTGGAACCGTTGCCGTCAGCTCTGATGTCCGCATTCGCTTAGAACGTGTTTGGCGGCCTATCATGACTTGATGGCTGTCCCGGCCGCTTCCTAGGAGGCATGACTTATCGATAACAGATAAAACTAGGCAACTAAATACGATGGAATGCTGTTTGATTTTGAAACAAAAATGATAAGAAGGAATACGACGTAAAATGACAAGATGAAATTCCATCCTAAATTTGAGGTGGGGCAGTTCCACAGGTTCTCCGTAAATCTGGTTCATGAGCAATGATATATAAGCGGATGAAAAAGGGAAAAAGAGAAAACGGCCAAGTTCCCAAAACAATGCATTACCACCTGTGCCGAGTGCATTGGACCACTCGTAAAGAGGCGGTCAAAGAATTGTACACTAATACGGCAGGAGTAAGCATAAAATAAATCATCGCCAAAGCCATAAATGCACGTTGGACGTGCCAACCATGGTTCAAATGACCGAACAAGCACAGCCATTGCTCGTGTGAGTAAAACCCAACGCAAACAACAAACAGGGGCTGTTAAAACAAACAACAACTGACAATTCGGCTTGGCTTAAAACAAAAAAAGGAACTGGCAAATCTTAAGACAATAAAATAAAAATCATAAAATGCCTGGGCAAGGTGGGCAGTATAGAAGTTGTTTCAAATTTGTTACGTGGCTTCAATTCGCCTGATGTGCGGCTATAACGATTGTAGGCAACGTAGAACTGCCCCCCTCAAACTACGATAGAGCTCGTACTGACCAATGCCGTTTAAATGTATCCCGTCATGGCCATAAAATTAGTTTTTGCCCTCCAAAACCCTTTATGGCTCCAGAACATTGCTTAGGGGATGGGCTCTAGCACTACTTTTAAATACCGATTTAAGAGGATTACGTTCTTGTTAAAGATAGGTGCCCCCGTTCGATAAATAGTTTTACAGACACATACACATTTGACTTCAAGCGAGTCATGGAGGGACCTGATAAGGTCTTCAATTGCTGAGCCAACGTTCACTGGGGAAAGATGGCTTAAGTCGTTAGTGCCTAGCTGTAATATAAGTATGTCAGGCTTAAACAATTCAACCACAGAATGATCAAATTGAACGGTCGTAAGGACTGTTCTTCCCCCCGACCCCGTGCCATTTTAACTCTATGTCTTCGAGAATATGCAAGTTGCATCTAGAGCAGCATTCCGCTCTATATATTCGCGTAAATGGCGAATAAAGGAATGGCCAAGTATCAAAACACGTGTTGCCGACATATGACCGCCTGGGAAACAGTATTGTAAACTAAGGGCGAAAGAGGGAACTAAATAGTCCAAAATATAAACAGGTACTTGCCTGAAAGTTCTTGGAACTACTGTAGGAAAAAATGTTTTCTGTTTTCTTGGCGAGATACCGACGGTACAAGGGCCAAGGGAAGAAGAGCGAATTGCTCGAGAGAAATATCTTTTGTCCTCGAGGGAACGCCCCTCTATCTCCAGGGGTGATACTTGACACAAACCAGGCTTACGAACCAATGCTTGACCGTCATGGCTCGAAACAATAAATAACATTATGCGTGCACATAATGTTTCGTTTTTGGAACGCTAGAAAAAGCTTGTCTCCTTGGAACTTCAAGAATTCTGTGATACATCCTCAGCATCTAAGGCTACGGGATGTAGCGCGATGCTTAAGGAAAATCTCCAGTCGAAAAAACACCCAATAGACTGTGCTAATTGTCAATAATAATAATAATAATAATAATAATAATAATAATAATAATAATGTTATTAACAAGTTCTTAAAGAATCTTAAATTTACAACATATAATCTATTAAAATGGTAAAAAATGATCTTCACAACAATTCTATCAATTACAATGCATGGGGAATGGTGTTTTTCTCTTTTTTTCTTTCCTTTTTTTTTTTTTTTTTGCTGAAGACATTAAAATCTGAATAAATTCAAAAATAATCAGATAAATCTAAAAGTATCCAAAACTATCCAGAAATGCGAAAGGCGAATGGCAAATCTAAAATCCTATATACAACGCTGCTAAGAAAAACTAAACAATGTCAATGGCTCCTTCGGCAGCTGCGATTTCAATATCACAATTGTTTTAGTCAAACACGGCACGGCGCTTCACCCGCAATCTTCGAAGGCAAACCAGGGCCGACCGAAGGAGCGCAAAGGATGTCCTTGCTTAGATCCAGGAAATTGTTTGCGAGTATTGTTCTCCTTTCTTGGCGGCTATCAGCTCAGCCAGTCGACTATGGTATCTTATGTATTCCTTCCCCATCCCTCCTGTAGTTGTAAATACAAGCGGCGTGAACGAGCCATGCTCAATATCCAACACTCTCCTTGAGTACAACCGCTTCTTGTCGTTTTCATGGATGCGATAGATCTGCTGTGGCTCTTGGTCCCTGTAAGACTCAGCATTATATCAAATCCTACAATCTGATTTGTTCTTCGCGCGGTCCGGATTTTCCTATCTGTGCCCACGGGCACGGTAACGCTCGGAGAGTTTTAGTCCTTCACCATAAATTTTCACTTTTTGACACCGAATCCTATTTACATACAGAAGCTACTTTTTATTAGACAAGAGGTTTGAAAATAGAATTCAAATAAAAATATTCCTCTTTGAAACGTTCAGTTTGTAAGTCGCTTAATACTACATTCGCTATCAAACGCGATGCGAGTCAACGATTTAAAAAGTGATTTCAGAGAGGAAGGGAGAGAGAAGAAAAAACAAGTTATTTACTAGCTAAGGGTCGGTCCGTATAGCGAAAAACGGTGACTTCGGTCACAGTTTTTCGCAATACAGACCTCTCAGCTGGCAAACAACCTATCACAGTTTGTTTAAATTGAGGCCCACTAATCCAGATCGAATTGGAATTTGGATTGTTCCCGCGTGGTAATCGGAATTCATAGAGATTCATGATGTCCTGATAGTTCTAAAATTGGAGGACGGTTTTAGAACTATGAAATCGTTATTTGTGCCTAACATGTATTGTAATAATACGAATGTACTTGCGTTATTGTCATTTCCTCTACTCCAAGAGTAATGTGTCAATAGCAATCAACTTGATTTATTTCATGGGCTCCTTCATTTCAAGAAAGGGGACGTGGCTAAGATCAAATAAGAGGTTTAAAAAAACAACAACAACAAATGTAGTTGAATAACATTTATTGTCAATGTTAGAAGGCCAAGGTCTCAATTCAATTTAATTATAAATTAAAAGGGTTATCGATTGGTTTTGAGATTTGAAACAGTCCTTTGAGTAATTAAATTAACGAAATCAATCAACTCTTTGGGAAATGACCAAGTGAATGGCCGTCTAGAAATGAAAACATGAAACGTAATTTGTATGAAAACTACTCCAAAACTAAATAACGTAGTACTAATTTATGAGGGTCCCTAATAGTGTTCTTCAATCCCGCCATCGTGACCAAAATGTTCCGTTCATCCCGAAATCCCGATCGTTTTTATCGGCCAATCCCGATCCCGGTCATGACTTCAGGGCATGATGCCGAACCCTCGTCGTCAATTACAACTACAGTTGATTTAGAATACGCCATGTTAGTCTTTTCCACCAACCTTCATGATCCAATTGACCTTAATTGTAGCATTTGCAATCACAGTTTTGAAACCGAAATGATGCGTGAATGCCCATTATTAGTAGTTATGAAATCTGTTCGTATGTTTCACTTTGTTAAACTTTGTAGTAAGTTAAGATTTAATTTAGCAGTAGAGAGGTTAAGTATCATGCATGTTTTATGAAACGGCGGTGATCACGGGCCAATGTATACGATCATTAACAAAGATACTCTTCTTCTGAAAATTCCTAATGTAACTTCGAGAATAGCTACCGAAGAGCCAATGGTGCGTCTGATAACTTGAACTCGACAGAAATTTGAATAACTTGAATTGTAATTATTTATTGAGTTCTTGTACAGACTTAGACGATTTCCAAATATCGAAGGACCAATGAAAAGCGTAAGTCGTACACTGAGCTTGAAGACAGAGGTCGAAAATCGAGAGTCGATGCGAGAGTCGGTTCGAACTGAAATACAATAAATATCATAAAATACAACTAAGCTATTGAAACCGGCGTTACAACAAAGATGATACTGACGTTGAAAACGTTAGAAACTAAGTTTAGGCATACAAATGCCGATCAACATGTATACGAACTAAACTTGGCATGGAAAAGAACAACTTAAAACATAATGACTTGATACCGATTCACGACCGTGCAAGACTAGACAAAACCTTAGATCTACATGCTGAAAAATACCGAAACTAAACGTCCTAAAGGGCAGTTCACTATTCATAACTTGTCACCAGTGTGCTTAGCAACCATATAAAGGGTAAAGAAAATTAAAAGGACTCACGTTTGGTCTGCGACGCACCAAGGAGATACAGAACCGAAGACGGATAAAAATTACAAGACTTGACTTGTGATAGCGAACACACTAAACAAAAACTGAACTCTGAGTGAATAGCTTACTTATATATATCCACAGGACAAACCAAAAAAACTAAGCTACGATTGGTAAATGCGGGATTAGTAGATAAAGAATTTCCGGGCAAATCAACGTGATTGCGTAACTTGCAGCGCTAGCTAACACTTAATTACTTGCTAATGGGTTTAACGCTTGCTCACGAAATATTAAAAAATATAAACACGTTTGAACCCGACACCTAATTGGCATGGAAAAACTTCCCGTCAAGCTAAAAATGGCAAATTTCGATAAGCAGGCGTTTCGAAAGGTGACGAAAATGGTCAAGTGGTCATCACTGCCGTTTCACGTTTGCCGTATAAGTGAAGCTTAAACTCTCCAGTCATTAAAATAATAACTTTAAGTGTTTTCATTGTGTTTTCAGTCGGATCCATCAAGAAGTGTTTTCAGATTCTTAAATAAATCATAGCAATGGGGGAGGGGGGTACTCTAGGAATTTCTGGGTGGGAATGTGCCCCTGGGACCCTGGAACCTTTACCCTATACCCCTATACCAGAGCTTGTTTAGCTGAATTTTGCTACCCTACACTAGAGTAAACTCCCTAATTCCCCCTTTCCTAGAGTGGCTGGTCGTAGGCAAACTGGTCGCGTAGAAACTTTCTGCATCAAAGCTGCATCACAGCTGTTCCAAACCTCAGAACTACTCGATAACCCTTTTAGGTCTACAGTTAAAGTGCATTTGGACATTGGGCTTTTAATATTCACTAAATGTTATTCGACTACATCTCTTTTGTTGTTTTTGTAAAACCTCTTATTTGATATTAGCCAGATCCCCTCTCATTAAATCAAGCAGCCCATAAAAAATCAAGTTGATTGATATAGACGAATTGCTTTTCGAGTAGAGTAAATGACAATATTTCGAAGAAATTCGTATTATTATTATTATTATTGTTACTATTATTATTATTATTATTATTATTATAGAATGCAGTATAAACGTTCGTATGCTAGCTTAGCACTTAGCTCAATAGGGCGCAATTGCGTAACCTAAAGGCTGTAAAAATAACCTGAATATATCTAAAAAGTTCGTATCTACACATATCGATCTCTATATAAGCGAATTAAAAGGTTAACTTCGATTCTTAAAAAGGTAGAAATGTGAAATGAATCTCTTCAGACCTATTAAAACAATAATATTAAAGCATCTAAGACGATCCTAAATAATTGTTCTGTTGTCTCTGACCGGAGTTAGTATCTGCTTATGTTAACACTTTGAAAGATCTCGCAATGTGCAGACTTTCAGACAAAACGACCTTCTGCATTTTCAACAATACTTCTTTGCCCCTTTTAACTCCTACAAGACTTCGGATGGTGTTCACCAGTTCCTCACTGTATCCTCCTAACACGTCCATTACGATGTTAAACTGTTTCACTTGATATCCAGGAAACTGCCTCTTCAATTCCAGTCGCAATGGGGCATACTTTTCCGTCTTCTCGCAGCTCTTGATCTCCCTGTTATTCATCCAAGGACAGCTCATCTCCAGCAAGATGACAGATTTTGCTGTGCTATCCACTATTCGGGCGTCAATTCTGTTAGCTCTCACCGTCACATGATCTGCATAAACAGGGACATCCCAGAAGGCTTGCGCTCGGTCATTTTGATAGACAGGTTTAGGCTCGCTCAGTGAATACCATGGCGGTACACTGTCCATTAGGTCTAGGCTGTACAACATCTCAAAAAAAATTACTTTCAACACCGCATTATGCCGTTGCAGATATTTGGACTGCGCAAGCGCAGAGCAACCAGCTAATACGTGGGCCACCGTCTCAGCTGCCTTGCCGCATAAACGGCACATAATCTGGTTTGACCCCGTTCTTGTCTTCTTACTCTGGTACACTCGGGTGGGAAGTAACTGTTCGTACAGCTCAAACACGCCAGCGATAACATATGTCGGGCATGTCCTCCATTGCCACAGCCAACTAAAGCTATGGAATTGTCGGACATCCCCTGTACCAGAGCCTTCTTGTTCTTCTTCCCATCGAGAAGCTATCAACTTTCCCTGCCAAGCTTGGCCTGATACCTGATCTTTCAATTTCTTCTGCTGTGCGCTTCTTAGCTTCTGCTTGATGTTTGACTCTTTCAATACTTCACCTTTCTCCGCGCAGCACATTGGGGTAGGGTATGTAAGAGATAGCTCTAATCCAAGATCTCTACTAAACTTTGTCGCCTCCTTGATGAGTGAGCTATGGCCTAGCACACCTGAACGTTCTTCGAACTTCCGAACAAGCTCCATTGTCGGATCAGTGTTCTTGAACAGTTTAAGTGCGCCTTTGATCTTGATGGCTTTATACTCCTCCTCCACCGATCTCAGGCCTCGCCCGCCCTGATCCCGCGATAGATAGCACAATGCGGTTGAACCCAAAGGATGTTTACCACCATTGCTGACTACGATCTTGCGTGCTTCTCGGTCGATTTGTTGAAGGTCAGTGATTGGCAGGTGCTGGGTCCACATTAAATAACTCAGAACAGGCAGGGCATACTGGTTTGAAGCTACCACTCGATGGTAATCTGAAAGAGGGCTGGACCATATAACAGAGAGTCTCTTTAAATACTCCTCTGAGGCAACCTTAAAGGCCAATTGATCTTCTTGTCTCGATGTTTCCAGTACTCCAAGAAATTTGTACTGCTTGCCTTCTT
>NW_027180234.1:232500-240000 GCF_036669925.1 Montipora capricornis | reverse complement strand
TACTATAATAATAGTAATAATAATAATAATAATAATAATAATAATAATAATGATAATTTAATGATTTCTATCGCGCCGGCTACATTAAAATATGATCGCAGGCGCGTTACAATCAATTGAAGAAATAAAAACTGTCTACATGTATACAAATATTAAAAAGCCTAGGTAAAATTACAATATTAAAAAATTGAAAAATATTAAAAAGCCTTGGTAAAATTACAGTATTGATATATAAAAGGAAAACCACAGAATATATCTATTCATACAAAGTCCTTATAGGCTTGTCTGAATAATAAAGTCTTTAAGTGCACCTTAAAGGAGTCCACTGATGTTACTTTCCTTAATGACTGAGGAAGCGAGTTCCATAATTTCAGGGCAGCAGCACAAAAGGCCCGATCCCCTAGTGTTGTCTTTGTGCGCACTCTAGGATGAGCTAACAGTAGCTCGCTATTTGACCTTAGAGAATAGCTGGATTCTGCTTTAATAATTATAAGGTCGCTGATATATTTCGGTGCCATACCATTAATTGCCTTACATGTAATCACTAAAACTTTGAAAATAATTCTATAATGCACAGGCAGCCAATGAAGTTCAAAAAGCACTATTGAGATAGGTTCAAAGCGCGATACATTGCAAATAAGGCGCGCGGCAGTATTCTGAACACGTTGTAATTTAGACAGTTGAGTTTGAGGCAAACCATACAACAGACTATTACAATAGTCAATTCGACTCGTCACCAACGCATGCACAAGCAGTTTAGTAGACTCAACTGACAAAAATTTCCTTATTCGCCTAATATTATGCAGATAAAAGTATGATACACTACAAATTTTATTAATATTAGTGACCATACTGAGCTGCTGGTCAAACCAACAGCCCAAGTTCTTGGCTTCATGGCAAGGGTTAATGAGATGATCACCGACAGCAAGGGGCTCTACACATAGCTTAGCTAACTGCTGTCTCGTAGCAACCAACCAGTAGAAATTCCGCCTTCTCATCATTAATCTTGAGGCGATCCATTAACATCCATTGGCGAAAGTCACTATGCACCGCTGCATATGCAAAAGTGCCTCTACATGACTCTCACGCAAACCAGACTTGAACGATAAATAAAGCTGTGTATCGTCAGCATAACAATGCACTTCTGGAAGATGACGACTGGTTATCTCGAAACGTTTTGAAACATAAATCACAAGCAAAATAGGTCCCAAACAAGAACCCTGAGGAACACCGCACTGCAAGGAGAAGCTATCAGAAAGAGTTCCATTGATTGTAATGCGTTGGCTCCTATCATGCAGGTACGATGCAAACCACTCCAGAACTTTGCCAGAAACGCCAAATCGAGTTTGAAGACTCGTTAGCAGACTGCTATGGTCAACAGTGTCGAAAGCGGCACTCAAATCAAGAAAAACCAATAATGTCACGTGCCCTTTATTCATATTCATCAATATAATATGTACATAGAAGCAATCCAATGTAAACTCTCATTGTACCTGAAAAAGGCTGGTTTGGCCAGTCAAACTATAGTACACCTCTAAAATCAAATCTACGTTGTATCGGCTCTTGCTCAAAATACTTAGTCCAGTGTCTTTAGGTTTCCTAAAAGCCTCTAAGAATCATAATATGATAATCTAGTTAATGGTTTACGCGGCTACAAAAGTGTTTTGAAATTACGCGCAATGTTCAAGGTCGGCGAAATTACAGCTTTCTGCATTTTTACGAGAACTTGACTGTCTTTCCTTCCCACCAACTAGCTCATCGTTTCTTCCAACTCTATGGAATATCAACCAAGAACGTCCACAATGATGTTAAACTGTTCTATTCTTTGAATTGCTGTTATAACTCATATGTGAGAGGGCCATACTGGCGGGCCTTTTCCATGTCTTTCTTTATGCGATCTGTGGCCTATGGGCAACTCATTTCCAGTGTTGTGATCTTCTTGTCTCTGTGGTTAATGATGCGGGCATCTATCCTGTTAGCACGTACTTCAGTATTTGTCCGCGTACACGAATAGTAATGTACTACACTTCAGGGCAGCTAAATTTTAGTACATTAATACTACCAAAATTTTTCCACAGCTGTAAAAAATAGCAGCAGACAAAAACACTCGACACTAGCGTAGCCCGTGATGAAATCAAGCTTGTTTGATTTCGCTTGCAAAACGAAAAAGGAACGAAGTGACAGTGAATGAGCTTTCTCATGAACGGAAAAAACAACATTGAAACAAAAACACTTAAAAGTCAATCTCCCTTACCACTGCGTGACAAGGTCAAAAAAATAATCCCGATCATTTTTTTGTCCAGAGAAACCTGGTATAACTTTTAAGTTCTGGACTTTTTCTATTTTCGAGAAAAGCTCGAGAAACTCCAGGCGGCTCCTGAAATGGAAAAATCACCAAAATGACGCTTCAATCAAGGGCCATAGAATCAAAACTCTTGTGAAGGCGCAAACGAAAATACACTTTTCTTTGTTTTGTAATTTGATTAGGGAGATAAAAAGCTGATGATTAAGGCCGGATAGAAACAGATAGCTATCGATTTAAAATTGCTTGTGGGAACTCAAACATTTGCCGAAATTTCGGACTTGGAAAATCCCAAATTGCGACCCATTTTCAAACAGTCATAAACATAGGCGGTAAAATTCAGAATTGGCTGAAACTTCGGATTTTCACGACTTAAAGGCATGTATTCAATGTTAGCAAAAAATGTACTTTGGTAAAACTTATTTCCGTGAGGAGCGGCCCGACAAAAGTTCGCTGTAATCAGTCAATATTCAATTAGCAAATGTGAAACAAGTGTGAGAGAAATCTTGTGAAAACTTGGTAATTCTTCTTACAGATGTTCTATTTAAGTTACTTTATGCTGTAATAGCAGCTTAACATACTATATAGATGCTTGGAGGCAGTTTTTTTAGGTTAACTGACTGCTTTGCTTGCTTTCTTGCCGCAGCGAAATGTGATAAACACGTAATTTCTTGTGCTCTTTTCCAACCAAACTGACTCCACGGCGATCTGTACCCCACTTTGCTAAAACGTTATTTCGCTAGTCCTAGGTTTGTTTTTTTCGGATTTACGTACAGATTTCAGATCTCAAGAAGGTGGATTTCTGCTGCTGAAACAGTAGGGAAAAAAGCCGTGGATGCATCGTATGACTCATCGATGCTGTCACGTAATCTTTCACATAAACAGCGTCCACCCATTTTTGAGGGATAGGAAATCCCCAAACAATACCCGAGGAATACATTGCCCTCTTTCTCCCGTGCGTACATATACGAATCTCGCTGGAAAAAATGTACATGGAGAATTGTGTTTTAGGATTGCTTTTTATAACAAAGACAGTGGGAGTTTTCGGGTATCCCGTAAGGCGCATAGATGTCGGGTAACAAAGAACACTTCCGAACTCTTTTGAAAGTGTGGACTTGATTAAAAAAGTGTAGGATACACTCACAGATTACGATTAAATCAAACTGACAACCCGTGTTTGGAAAAGGTCCTAGACTTGTTATCAGGAAAGACAATTTTCTTAAATTGACAGCTCATTTTGAATTAGGCGGTGTTTTCACATTAGTCGGTATTATCTCTAATTTAGTTTGATGTTTATTTGAAATATGGCGAACACTTGCTCTTTCCAGAGATTAGTTGGTGGTCAATGTGGCAAAGATCCGTGAGCTCGAGGAAGCAAGTAAAATGACAACATTAATATTGTGCCGTTGCTGTCTTATAAGAAAGAACTTGCATTCTGGAACACAAGCGCTCCCTAGGGCTGACCGCCTCGAGCGGAGATGATACTGAAGTTGATCTCATTTTAGCAAGATCTTCAATTTTTAGTTGCCTTCGAAATATTTCTGACTTGAACATATGCCCCGCACATCGTTATTCGTTGGGAATTGGTTGGCGCTGAGGTGCAGCGCGTTGTCGTGTTCCTCCGCAACTATCGAAACATGTTCGCAAGTCCCGAGCCGCAGACCGTAGGATAGGTAAATCAGCGATTGTACAAGACATAGCTCCCACGGCTGCAGGATCTCTTTATAAGGCTGCTTGTTCTTCTAAAGTCATGGAGCACACATTAGGGTTAGCCAAAGAAGACAACATGACTAACATCGTGGACGAGAAAATGATGAACGCCCTTGCTGAATGCTACCGCGCAGCCGACGACTCTTGGGAGACACGCCGACAAATCCTTTCTATAATTTTAGACAAGCTGACCTTAAATCAATTACGTCGCTGGATCCCTGACCTGTCGCAGCATTGTTTTACTGAGGCCAAGCGCCATTGCTTGGTTTTCGGGAGAGGCTTGCCTGTGCACTCAACATCCTCGCCTAGAATGAAAGTTTCCTTGGCGCAGATAGATCACTTCGTGGCTTTTATTACCAGTCCCCATATTGTCCAAGATTTGCCGTTTGGGGAAAGAAAAATAACATTGTCTACTAAAGAGACAGTTAAAGTTGCGAACGCGGTTCGAATGCTAATTCCAGTTTAATTATCGCATGTAGGTTACATTCTGTCTGCCGCTAATTTTGGCCTCCTTATTGGCTAGTTTCCTTTGCGTTAATCGTCCTGGCCACGAACTTCCCTTGGCGGCGACACATTTTGTAATGCAAGTGCACGCGTCGGCGAGAGAAGTGCGCGAACAAGGATGAAAACCGATCAAACGTTCAGGACAAAATGGATTTTATGAGATGTGTTTATCCCTCATGAAAGCCTCGATTAATGAAAGTAATATTACAATATAACCTCAAAGTAACAAAAATGAAACCTGCGTCACGTGGCCAGACAAATTATGGAATGTAAAATTGCGTGACAAAACATTTGCTGTGAATCGCTTTATTCTTGTTTATTTCCTGCTGCGTTTCCGATTAAAAACTACGATTTCTAGAAATGCAGGAATCTGTTAATTACACTATGGCACTTCGCTGATGTAATTTTTTTAAAGAAAACATTTTCTTTAGTAGGAAATGGACGGTACAGTAAGTTTGGTAAATGACGCGTGTATCATTTCTTGTGGCAGCAATCTTGAAGGAAAACTTAACTGTCCGTTGATCTGAAACATTGCTTCAGGACATTTATATTGCAAGTTAAGCTGCTAATACAGCAGAAAGTAACTTAATTCGAACAGCAGTAGCAAGAATTACCAAATTTTCACAAGGTTTCTCTCACTTGTGTTTGACAGCTGCCAGAGCCTTGTTGGCATATTGAATATCGACTGATTTCAGCGAACTTGCATCGGGCGGCTCCCCACGGAAATAAGTTTTACCAAAATAATTTTTTTTCCTATCACTGAATACATGCTTTTAAGTCGTGAAATTCGAAGTCTCAGCCAATTCTGAGTTTTACCGCCTATGTTTATGATTGTTTGAAAATGGGTCGCAATTTGGTATTTTCCAAGTCCGAAATTTCGGCAAATGTTTGAGTTTTGAGTTCTCACAAGTAATTTTAAATCGATAGCTATCTGTTTCTATCTGGCCTTAATGATCAGCTTTTTTTCTCCCTAATCAAATTACAAAACAAAGAAAAGTGTATTTTCTTTTGCGCCTTCACGAGAGTTTTGACTCAATAGCCCCTGATTGAGGCGTCATTTTGGTGATTTTTCCACTTCAGGAGCCGCCTGAAGTTTCTCGAGCTTTTCTGGAATTCAAAAAACTCCAGAACATAAAAGTCATATCACCTTTATTAGGACACCATAGGCTATCTCTGGACAAAAAATGATTGGGGTCAATTTTTTGACTTTGTGCCATATTTTCATGATGTCACGCAGTCCTTACAGAGAGTCGCTCTTAACAAAACACTGATCACAATATTGAATAACAATGTAGATGCGACTTTTTTTTTGCCAACGAGCGAAGCGAAGTCGGGGATGATTTATTTCCGTGCAACATTATTAATTCAAATTTAGCGCACGAGTGTAATCCTGCCATGTATAAGCGTGTGTTTTAACGGAATCTTCACTTAGCTATTTTATCTAAAGAGTGCCACACAGTTCGTGCGGTAGGAAACTAGTTAGTAATGAGATGGCTAGTCAGATCAATTGTTGATTCGATTAATTTCTTTATACTTTCTTGCCGTGAATTTCTATTACTATTAATATTACTATATATTTAAATCATAAAAATATTTGTAAATCAATTTCTAATAATTTCTATTTTACGTTTAAATTTAACTTTCTTTTTTTAATTTTTATTTCTTTTTAAAACTCTTACATAAGCGAAACAGCAATTATTTTATAAACCAATTATTTGTTTTAAATTTTTCATTTATATTATATACTTAGATTTTTTATTGTGTCACAATCTGATGAATATTCTGTTTCAGTTTCATAAGTATTATCTGAATTAACATCCAATCTACATTGAGAATCATGGATAAAGCTGTCATTGAAATCATATTGAGCTAATTGACTATCACTTTCATAATCATCACAAATTTTTGAATTATATAAATCTATATTTTCAGAACTCATTTATATTATTATATTAGAAAATTTTTTTTGGTAATAGAATTAAACAGTTTCAAGATTACAGTTAATAAATTTTATTACACCTAAGCTATTTTTTACTTGTATAATAAAAATATTATCATCATATTTATCATAAATTATATTTTCATCAAAATTATCACTTGATTTTATATTATAAATTGTTAAATCACAATTAATAAAATGGCAACAAATACTAATACAATTTGGAATAAGTTTTTTTTCAATTTTATGCTTTTACATATCATATATTTTTTAATCAAAAAAATCTCTGATCAATACATTCTCAAAAATCATTTTATAATTTACATGCTACTGCCATGGAAATCATCCCTAGTCGCTCGCCATCTTACCTGCCATTTACAGTATCCGATATCTATACATATGCTTCCTTAAGAGGCATGAAACTTTATTTAAAGAAATGCCAATAAATGATCATTAATTTTATGCAGTATAGCCAATTCCCCCCTGTCCCCCTTACTGTTGGGGGTTCTGTCATTGAAAGGGTTCTGACATATAAGCTCTCGGGTGTCTATATCTCTGAAGATCTTTCATGGAACGTTCAAATAGAGCACATAGTCAAAAAGGCCAATAAGCATTTGTATGCACTGCGCACGCTTAAAAAAGTGGCCTCACTACCATGCAGCTAGTGCAAGTGTACTGTAGCATTGTACGATCTGTACTAGAATATGCCTGCCCTGCTTGGGCAACCCTGCCAAAGTACTTAGATGACGCTACAGAATCTGTATAAAAAAGGGCCCTACGCATCGTTCTGCCGAACTGTCACTATGACGATGCCTTAATTCAATCTGGCGTCACTACCCTTTCCCAGAGAAGGGAGGAAGCTTGCACAAATTTTATCAAGCATGACCTGTCGTCTCCTGTACTCAAGCCATTAATTCCTTGTGTGTCAATTGACAGGCCATACTGCCTTCGTTCAGGCGAACGTATTCGGGTGCGCTTTGTCCCTAAGACAAAGCGGTTTGCAGATTTCTGCACCATTAAGTATCAAGATCAGTTGTAAACCTCT
>NW_027180234.1:227500-230000 GCF_036669925.1 Montipora capricornis | reverse complement strand
ACCCGTTTACAAAAACGTTGCAATTTCAAAGTATATATGATATATATATGTCTTTTGTTTTCTCGTCAAAAAGGTGTTGACAGGAAAAATAATATGGGGCCATTTTTACAAAAGGAAAGAACAATAGCTGCTGTCAAACCTTTTGTAGGGTTCGAAATAATTAATGTCCATAAAACAAAAGAAGCAAGCGAACATAACAGTACCTAATTAGCAAGGCCTAATCGGACTAACAATGGTTCTTCTGTCCTCCGCAATTTTAGTCCGGTTTATGAAAGTCTACCCCAAAACACGTATTGTTTGCGATTGCTTGTCATGCCGACAAAGCCACGAACTATTGTCATCCTCCGGATGCAATAGCGAGGAAGCACGAGTAGCACTTTACTCATGGTTTTGCTTATAATAGCCCTTTTCACGGTTAGTTTTTCTCATTTGCATTACAATGTAATCTAACGTGGGAGGGAGGCAATTTCGGGTTGAAACTACAAAATAGCCCAAAATTGCCTCACATACATGCCAGATTACATTGTAATGCAAATGAGAAAAACTAACCGTGAAAAGGGCTATTCTGCTCGATTTCGGCCTTGCTGGCATGAGCCCCGTGCGATGGTGAATCATTCAAGGTTTAAATGACTTAAATGCGTCATAAATTTTGGTTGGTTCGGGGATGTTTTGTTTTGCGGATTTATAGACCACACACATCTTTGTGATGGCTACCCGTAAATTATTAGTTCGGGTAATGAACGACCCCAACAATAAGAGAACTTTTAAAAAATTCAGGATTGAAGAGTTCCCGGAGATGGATGTACAGAGTACCACGCGAATGCTTGTTGATATGTATGGAGAACACCTTGGTTTCAGTGAGGCAGAAAGGGCTGAAATTGGTTATATCGGCTATTCAAACAAAAAATTTAAAATTACATCAAATGATGACCTTCAGAGGGCTTTCGAAAGTGGCGAACTGCACAAGAATCAGCAAGCAGTCTTCTATATATGTAGAAAGCAGGAAGAGAGCGCTTCAAAACGAACTGCCAAAGATGTCGCGCAAGGTAAGTATAACTCTACTGCTGCGTTTTGAGTTCTTCATTTGTTTTTATAACATTAATTTTTTTAACGTTTTTCTTAGGAAAAACAGCCCCAGTGCAAGTGTCCCCAGACGACAGCGAGACAGATTCGGACGATTCCTCGAAAAACAAGAGACCACGAAAACAGTCGAAGGGAAAATCACTGGAAAAAACTATCGAACGACTACGTTCCATCCACGAAGATAAGTGGGGCCTCGGAGAATACAGGCTGTGGGCAACCGCATTGGTAAATTCGAGGAGACGTGAACATAAACCATTTTTTTTATCATGTATTTCTACGTAGTTTCCACTTGTATGATTTTGGGCTTTCATGTTTTGAATTTTTTTCAAGAAGAACAAAGCAAAGCGTAATGAACAAATGTATATTGAATACTCAGGTTTGATGGGAGCTAAGTGCGTTTTTGTTGATCTGTTGGTTAAAGTGGCTTTATGAAAATATTACCATTCAGTGTCATTTCCTTAAAATCGCTGGTCATGAATGGCTCGGGTACTTTTCAGCGTTAATTCAGTGTAACTTTAATTTCCACAGGAAAGGGGACATCACAGTAGTTATCAAGAGCCACCAGACTACCCTGTATTCTCAAATACTTCCAAGAAACGAACCAAAAGCGCATCTGAGCTTACACAAGCATTAACTGAAGTAGCATCTGTATTTCTAAAAAGCAGCAGATCCGACGTATCTTCCCATGCTGAACAGGTAAGTGTCCAAGCTTGCTCGAATTGAATAGTTAAAGATTGATTGACAAAACACATGGGCAACTGTGAGTTTTTTCAAGTCTCCTTCAACGTACTTCTTTTATCGCTTACGTTCTCTAAAACAACTAACAAATAGATTAAGAATATTTTTTCTTTCCCAAAGGAAAGAAATGGTTTTATGTTGATTGCGACGTTTTGAGCAACTTTCCAGCTTCCAGTTGGGGCATTCCTGCCATCCGGGATGTCATTCCTTGGTAAACCTTATAAGGCATACAAACAAAGCGTGACTTCTCTTTCACTCGCTTCTACAAGCAAGTAAAGATCAAATTTCCGTCCCTCCCTCTCTCCCTCCCTGTTTTCTGTCGTTTGCATATAGTGGGTTTGCCCTCACCTTTCCTGGGACTACGCCTTTTAGATTTGGCTTTTCCCATGTTACTATAATGAGTTTTAATAAACGGCCATGCCCATCAGGGCTTGGCCGAAATTTATCCATACACATGATTCAATTACTGTTGTCCTATCAAGCGGAGCTCGCCCTAAGCAACACCTTGCCAACAGTAGTTATCTTTAGGATAAGGAGCATGAAGCTTCAAGATAAAAAAATATGATTTTTGTCTACATCTGACCTCCTTAGGCATCCGCTGATAAAGCCACATACAACAGGACAGAGCTATTAAAACAGATGCAGATGCTAAGCGAGCTATACCAATCAGGAGCTCTCT
>NW_027180234.1:175000-222500 GCF_036669925.1 Montipora capricornis | reverse complement strand
ATTATACCAGTATCTGACAAATGATAATCAAAAGCTTGTAATATTCGATGATTTTGTTTGTGACAAAAACCAAAAGCTATTGATTGATTACTTTATTCGAGGGCGACACAAAAATTGTAGTGTGATTTATTTAAGTCAGTCATATTACAAAACTCCAAAAGATATTAGACTGAACTGCTCACATTTTTGTTTTATGAATTTCCAAGCACTAATTAAAAATCACTTATTTGCTGCGAAAATAATACCAAAAACATCATATGAAAAAGCAACAGAGGATCAATATAGCTTCATCTATATTGATAAGCCACGAACAATAACAGCTAAAAACTTCAATGAACAATTATAATCTACACCAATTATATACATGACCTATTCAAACGATTTATTAGAATCTACAAGTACAAAAATCTTTGAAGGTATACCAGGAGTTGGTTTCAAACTAACTCCAGATGGTAATTATAATATGAATAATAAGAAATTGGTAAACATTAAAGAGGGTATAAATAATAATGATGCAATTAATAAAAAACAATTAGAAGATTATGTTGATAGCAAAATAACTGATAAGGATGGTATTGATTTAAACAATTATCAACGTAAAGATAGACAAATTGTTTTATCAACTGATATTAATGCAAATAATAAAAAATAATTAATTTAGCAAATGGAACAAATAATAGTGATGCTGTTAATTTTTCTCAATTAATCAATTATTTAAAAATTGACGGTAAAAACAAAATGGTGTCATTAATTGATATGAATAGCAATCGTATTCAAAATTGTGTGCCAGGTCGTCATGGAACAGCAGATGTTATGACTCATATTCAATTTGAAATATTTTATCTGTATTTAAACGTTGACAGTGGTAAAATCGAGTTTAAAAATAACATCGATATGAAACAAAAACGAATTTTTGGATTGCCAGATGCAGTTCATTATAGTGAACCTATAAATAAATTTCAATTCGACAATTTGATTGCGTTAAAAGCTGATAAAACACAGCTAAATGATTATTTTTAAAAAGACTCATCTAAAAATTTAAATATGAATAATAAAAGTTATTAATGCTTCTGAACCTGTTAATAATAGTGATCTTGTGACTAAAAAATACCATGATGATAATTATGAAGGACAGAATTTACTCGACA
The DNA here is from genome assembly GCF_036669925.1 of Montipora capricornis. Taxonomy (NCBI): domain Eukaryota; kingdom Metazoa; phylum Cnidaria; class Anthozoa; order Scleractinia; family Acroporidae; genus Montipora; species Montipora capricornis. Next base: position 221,352 of record NW_027180234.1, on the reverse strand, counting down.
AAAAACAACTTTGCTTTAATAGGAACACACGCCTCTGCCGACAAGAAACCGGCGACTATGCGAGATTCGCGAATGTGTGCAACAAGACAGGAAAAAGGAGTACTCGGTTAAACAGGACGAACACACGATTTAACAAAATGTTCGGTCCCAATATAGTTCTACTAATTGGCCCCTTGGGGAATAACAAGAAAACTCCTAAGACACTAAACTGATTGTGCTCACTAACAACGAGGTAGTGTAACTTGAGTAAAAAAAGAATATGACAAAAAAAAGGAATAATATTAATAATAATTCGCATACAAAAAGGAGTTATAAACTGTCGGCAACATTCCGGCCCCAAATAAACTACTTGGTAGAAACAGTTTATTTCACTCAAAATTTATGCGGACATGGGAAAGTTCTCCAAGAAACACAGCTTTGTAATGGGCCTGATCAGGGAACCGGTTTTCGCTTTAATCTCCACTGAACGCACGTGACCATCTTTAGCCTTGTGGACTATGGTAACCCGACCTAAAGGCCATTGACCCCGATGGGTATTCTCCTCTGTGAGCAAAACGAAGTCGCCCATCTTAAGGTTTCGGCTAACGTAGTTCCACTTGTGGCGTTGCTGCCACGTGATCAGATATTCTCAGAGCCAACGTTTCCAGAAAATGTTAGCTAGGTACTGAATTTGCCGCCAACGTCGCTGACAGTACTGATCTTGCTCGGAGAAAACTCCAGGGGGAATTGATTGGTTTGACCTCAGTAATAACAAATGACTTGGAGTGAGAGGCTCGGCATCTATTGGGTCGTCTGGGTTTGGCGTTAGAGGGCGAGAATTTATGACTGATTCAGTCTCAGCCATAAGGGTCAGAAGTGACTCATCGTTGACAAGTTGCTCTGGAAGAAGGGCCTTGAGGATTCTCTTGACTGCTTGAACGATTCTTTCCCAAACACCTCCCATGTGACTGGCTGTCGGTGGGTTGAAGATCCAATTGATCTCGCGCTGACTTGTAAACGCATTTATCTTCTGTTGGTTCCATTCTGGAACCAAGACAGTGCACTTCGCAGTTCTCGCTCGCCACCATGGAAATTGGTACCATTATCGCTTCTGATGATTTCGGGACTTCCTCTCCTGGCAATAAACCTTCGCAGGGCGTCAATGAACAAATTCGTGTCTAAAGAGTGCGAAATCTCAATGTGGACAGCTCTGGAGGCCAGACAAGTAAACAAGCATCCGTAGCGTTTTACACTGCTGCGCTTGTCTCACTAGAAACAGGCCAAAGTAGTCAATGCTTACGAACGTAAAGGGCGGTCGGTCTGGGGTTAGGCGCTCAGGAGGCAAGTCCGCCTTCTTTTTTTCCCCAGGTGGTGAAGCTCTCTTACGGCAGTAAAGACATCCTCTTAACACACGGCGCACCGCCACACGACCCATGACTATCCAAAATTTCTGTCTTATGGAAGATAACACGTGTTCTCTACCAGCATGGGCTAAGTCTTCATTGTACTTCCTAACAATCAAATCCGTTACATGGTGTTTTTTGGGAAGGAGAGCTGGATGCTCGACCTTAGTTGGAATAGGTGCGTTTTGCAATCGACCTCCTACGCATAAGATTCCCTCGATCAGTATTGGGCACAACTTGCGAAGGGGACTCTGACTTCATCACTTGAGAAAAATGCTCTTTGAAGTCTTCCCTCTGGACACACTCAACAATTTCCTATTCAGCCCTTTTTAGGTCATCTACCGAGAGCTCTCCCTTAATTGGCCCTACGTGATTTCCTTCATCTTGATGTCACACTTTGCTGAGTAGGAAAAGCTTGTACTTCAACAACCACGCAACTCCGCTCTCGAGACGATTTCAGGAAGAATAGCGCTCTCTAAATGAATTCATGATGCTCTTGTGTGAAATCGCGTACGTCTGAACTTCATGCTTTACCTCTGGGTGATCATTAGGCATGTTCGGTACTGTGACAAGGGAGGGCCAACATTCATCTGATTTCCACAAAAACTCAGGACCATGTAATCGACGCCTATTATGAATTAACTGTTCTGCAGTTAGACCTCTCGAGGCATCATCAGCGGGATTGGATCTCGAGTCAACATATCTCCACTGATCAGGAGACGAACCGTCATGAATAATCGACAGGCGGTTTGCCACGAAGGTTTGAAATCTCTTAGACTGATTTTGGATCAAATGAGTGACAGAAGTGGAATCACTCCAAAAAATACTCTCTTCGATGGTTAGATCAAGCTCTCTACGGATCATATTATCCAACTTCACAGATACCACTGCTGCCGACAGCTTCAAGCGAGGGATTGTGATCGCCTTTAGGGGCGCCAGACGAGACTTCACGATGACAAATGAACAATGAATGTTACCATCCGTATCAACCATGCGCAAATAGGAAGCTGCTCCGTAGGCGCACTGGAATGCATCGGAGAAATGGTGGACCTCAGCGTGACTGACCTCTCCAAATGAGTCAGGTTTGTAACATATCTTACTGCAACCTCCGACAATTTAGGTAAAGCAGCTAGCCAATCTTTCCAGTCACTCAGAGCTCGACCTTCTACCTTTTCATCCCAGCAATCTTCTTCCTGCATAACTCCTGCAGAATCATTTTCGCGGACAATGTGAAGGGCGCCAAGAACCCAAGGGGGTCATCAGCAGAGCTTGCGACTGACAATATACCTCTTCGGGTTGATGGTCTTTCCTTGGCAATGACTTTAAAACCGAACTCATCGGTCACAACTCTCCACTGTACTCCTAGAGCATGCTCCGTGGGCATCTCGCCAAAGTCCAAGTTAACAACGGATTTCGCTCGTCGACTCGGAGGGATGCTTGCCAAGACTTCTCTGTCATTGCTCATCCATTTCGTTAAGCTGAATCCACCCCGTGATAACAGCTCAGTCAACATTTTCACAAGTAGCCGTGCATCGTGACGCGTTCTGACAGAATTTAAACAGTCATCCACGTAGAAATTCGTTTTTACTGTATTCACGATTTCGCTGGGAAAAGTATCCTTGTTGTCTTCTGCTGTTCTCAACAGACAAAAACAGGCACAACTTGGGACGATGTAGCTGCGAAAATGTGGACCGCCATCTTATACTCTTCTGGGGTGCTGTGCAGTTCTCCACTCGGCCACCAGAGGAAACGCAAAGCGTCACGGTCACGTGGATCAACTCCGGCCTGATGAAACATGGACTCTATGTCAGCGATTACAGCGAATTTCTCCTGTCAGAATCGCATCAAAACACTGATCAGGTTATTGTTCAGGTCAGGTCCTTGCATCAACTGGTCATTCAACGAGGTATGTATTTGGCGGCACAATCAAAAACTACACGAACCTTGTCCGGTTTTCTGGCGCAGACAACTGGATGATGAGGAAGGTACCAGACGTTCTTTCCTTCAACAGACAGCTCTCGTGGAGGAATCTTTACTGCGTGACCCTTAGACAAATTTCCGTCCATAGTAGTGTTGTACTTCCTATGAAGTTCTTCATCCTTTAGAAGTCGTCTCTTCAGCGAACATAGCCTCGACTCAGCGAAACTACGGTTGTTCGGGATCGAAGGCGGTCGATTTCTCCAAGGCAACCCGACCTGATAATGACCATCTGTTTTTGTAACCGTCTCATTCATAATCTTCAAGGCTCGTTTGTCTTCTAATGACATGCACACCTCAGATGCAGCTAAACTTTCACCGAAGTCAGTCAACCAGAACCTCTTCACTTGCGACTGAAGCAAGTCATCGTCATCCAGGGAACGCACAAAGTTCACGTGACATTCTTCGTGAGGATTCGTGGGACCAACTGGGCCCAATAGGGTCCATCCTAACGGGAACTTGACTGCATACGGTTCATCACTTGCCCCTTTCCTCTCGGGACAATCTCCGCCAATAAAAAGCATTACTGTCTGATCATCAATCTGGGGAAAACTCAAATCTTGGAGAAGGGGCCATCGCCTTAAATCATCAGGTACTGGAATGCTCTTCTCTGACACGGGAATTCTTTCAACAGACCACACTTTAGGCAGGCAGAGATCCTTTACACCATCTATGCTGCCGACCTTCAGACCAATCTCCAACCCACTTTGTTCCTCAGTGTTACTAAGGGTAGTAAGAGTAAACTGCCGGTTTATCCCATTCAAACCAAGCTTCTCCAATAGTCGATGATCACACAATGACACGTCTGAACCGTCATCCAGCAATGCGTATGTCTCAATGACCCGACCGTTACATAAACCTTGAACGCGTACAGGGGTGACTCGAAGGCAGACCCCTTTCCTGCCGGCCCCAACGATGCCGTTTGATGCCGTAGCCGACGCTTGGTGTGAAACTACTCTGTGATCTACGTCGTTATTATCACGCGCCCCATCAGGGGGATTCAGTAGGGTGTGATGTTTTCTTACGTAACCAGACCTTTTGCACGCTCTTACCGTTGCACACCCCTTTGCTTAATGACCAGGTACCAAACAGTTTCTGCAAATATGCTTTTGGAACAAGAGATCCAGGCGTTCCTGATAAGTCTTCGCTTTAAAGGCTATGCAGTACTAGTCCTTCAAGAAATGTGACTTTAAGCACAAAGGACAATGCGGACTGGAAGTACAGACTTCAGGAGGAGGGTAACTACGCGTGACATCGCGAGGTCCAAGGCTGATACATTTATCCGTGGTTACATCTCTGCGTGTGATCCTACTCGAATCTCGATGCGAAACATCGCGTGGATGGTCAACTACATTGCTCCTTATCTCGCGTGGACTCTCGTGCCAACTCTCTAGAGCACTAACACTTCTCACAGCCAGGGTTGTACCTCGACGTGGGGTATCATTCCTATTTCTCTGTTGAGGTATACCACTGCTTCTGTCTCTCGAACTGTTCACATTCAAGCGCTGACCAAACATGTTACTTGCAATATCAGCGCTTCGCTGAATAAAAGCGGTGAAATCGTGGGCGTCCCCCATCTCGGAAAATGTTCTGTGCACGCTCAACCCATTTATCTGAAGGCGCGGGGGTAGGCGATCCATAATCTTCAACAACGTTTCAGAGTTTTTTTAATCTGCATCATAACCAAAGTGATCTCACATTTTAGCATCTGAAGAGCAACTTTCCGCAACGCTGATCCGTCAGTTGGCTTTATCATCTGACCCTTCGTTAGTTGATTTACATGGGCTTGAGCAATAATGTGAGGTCTTCCAAACTGATGATACAAGATCTCCCTAGCTTTCTTATAACCACGTTCTGACTCGTACATGCAGCAAGTCTCAATAACTTGTTGGCCTCACCCATACAATACTGGATAAGATACGCCAACCGTTTTCGTGGATCGCTAATCAAACTGGCAATGTTGACAGCGAAATTATGAATAAACTGGCAATACTCCAACGGATCTCCATGGAATGTTATATCTCAGCTCTAGGGATATTGAAACCTACATCTAAGGCTGACACTAAGGTCCTGACCAGATCTTCCACCTTACTTTCATTTTGGTCTGCGTTAGAGGGTTGAGGAGCGCTACTGATAGGCAATGATGGTAACCTGCTACTCCATCCAGCAACCAATGGGTTTAAGCTATGACTCTTCGTGACTACTGATTCAACCGGAGAAGAAATAGCTTGCCTTACCGGCTCGCTCATAGCGCTTGGCGTCGGAGCAGGACCGGACCTAGGAAACCCTTCAGGGCCCCCGGGCCCTTGGCGAGTACTTCCCAGACTCGCTTGAGTTGCATCAAGCGCTACAGGATCGAAAACTGGGGCTGACCATACCTTCTCGCTCGCGGTTGCCAATTCGAATTCATGAATCAACTTAAGTCTCTGTGCCTCCTTTTCCAACTGAGCTCGCCTTTGCTCAAGTTCTTGAGTTAGTTTCAGTTGCTGCAGCTTAAGGTGAGCTAATTCACGGCGTTCCTTAGCTTCACGAGGTCGCGCACTTGATGTACTTGCCACTTGACTGTTTGCAAGACTCTTTGACGACTTTGACAACTTGGAATTCGGGCGACCCTTCATTGAAATCAGTGAAGCCGCTTGACTAATGGAATCCTCAGGTTCTACAGGGGGTGTAGAACGAAACGCTTCACTATCTATCCAAAATTCTATCCTCGACGTAAAGTTCTGTCTCCTCTCAACCTGAACCGCAAATGAATCCTCAAAGGACTTTCTTTCTTCATTGTCTGGAAGAAGTGCCAACATAGAGAAATGAATGTCCTCTAAGCGTGAAAACGTGGTGTTAATTAAATTAAGTCCTTTTTTAACAAAACCTCCTCAACTCGACCAGAATCACCCATCAACCTCTCAACTTCATTACACAATCGCGTTAACCATGACAGATAACCACTTCTAGAATTTTTCATGTGGGAAACATCTTGTCTAGAAACGCCTTCATGACCAAGTGCTAACAAACCACTAACGGCGAGATCCTCGCTGTACTTCGAAGCCATCCGTACTTTCACTTTACTTGTTACATTCGCAAACGATATGAAGGACACAATTCACTCGACAAAAAAACAACTTTGCTTTAATCGGAACACACGCCTCTGCCGACAAGAAACCGGGGGCAATGCGAGGTTCGCGAATGTGTGCAACAAGACAGGAAAAAGGAGTACTCGGTTAAACAGGACGAAAAAACGATTTAACAAAATTTTCGGTCCTAATGTAGTTCTACTAATTGGCCCCTTGTGCTCCCTAACGAGGTAGTGTAACTTGAGTAAAAAAGAATATGACCAAAAAGAAGGAATAATAATAATAATTCGCATACAAAAAGGAGTTATAAACTGTCCGCAACAATAATCTTGGTTCAATAAATGGTAATTTAAATCAATACCAAAAAAAAATCAGATAAAATTACATTTAATCAAAACATGGATGCTAATAACTTCAATATACAAAATGTTAAATCTCCTGTTGATAGTCATGATGCAATATCATTATCGTTTTCAAGCAATGAATTAAGTGATTATGCTCATAGAACAGGAACTTATTTTCCAGGTGATATTGACATGCAAAATAACAGTATTTATGGAATTAAAAACGTTGATAATAATAATTCTGCTGTAAATAAAAAATACGTTGACGATAAAATTAGTAAAATTAAACAAAATAGTATTGATTTAACACCATATCTTAAAAAAAATTGAAGCATTTCAATGACTAATGATTTTAATCTCAGTAATAATAAAATTATAAATTTAAAAAAAGGAACTGGTAATAAAGATGCAGCTAATTTAGGACAACTTAACGAAGCTAATTCTGTAATTGAAACCAATATATCAAAAGCATATTTGAAAAAGGTTGGTTCAACTTTACTCACAGGAAATCTTAATAATTACAAAGTAACTAATTTACAAAAAGGAACACAAGATACTGATTTGATAAATTTAAAACAATTAACGGAAGTCATATAACATCACAAACAAATCGTGAAAATGTGTTCGAATATGTTATGAAATTGAGTAGCAAATCTAGTGTTGATTTTGGAATTAACAGTGTTAATCTCGTAAATAATTTTGGAGACATTCTTCATTTAAAAAAACAGCATTTCTTTGTTCGTTACAAAACTCAAATCAAAATTCTGAATATAAAGGAAAATTTGATATCAACCTTTTTAAATTACTAAGAGACAATTTTTCTTCAAATTATACTCTTGTTGTTGAATTTTACTTTAAAATACGAGGTTTTCAAATATATTCTAATGAATTTCTTTCAATGACAGTTAAACTTTAATCTTTAAACAAGATACTATTAAAACAATCATTAAAAAAAGTGTCAAACGAATATCATTATATTCGATGTATTCTACAAATGCAACCTGACGGTACTTCAAACCAAATTCAAAGAAGATTGTATGTTACTCTGACAGCTACATATGATAACACCAGTCCTAAAAGTCTTCCTTTATATTTCGTTTGCTACGGTATAAAAAATGCTCTGCAAAATAACGTTGATATGACAATATACGATTTTGACAAGTCCTTTGAAACAATGAAAATGTGTATACCAATTGACATGAATGGCTTTGATATTTTAAAAACATCACACTATTTACGCAGTTATCTAATCACCAATTTATCAGATAAAACATTTATTATAAATGGAGATAAAAGAGTTTTACTTTCTAATAACTCAATAATCAGACAAATTCAAATTATGTATAATACTCTCAAATTTAATTATAAACTTCTTCAAACTGAAACTCATTATGGGTTTCGTTTGTCATTACATGATTTTTTCGTATCGGATCAGAATACACAAAAGCAGACATTTAATATGAATCTAACATTACAAAAAGGAGAATCTAACATTACAAAACAGATATTTTAGAGTCGAACTATTAAATAAAGATGTACCAAACGAAGAGCTCGACATCTTGATTAAATATATTCATTAAAATAATATATATAATATTATAATAATAATATATAACATTATAATAATAATAATATAACTATATAATAATAATAATATTATAACTGACCCAAAAATATTTAATATTAATCATATAAGCAAAAATCTATCAGATGAAAAAATTAAAGAAATAAAAGATTTGTATAAATATTATCACAAAAAAGGTTGGTGTTATAAAAAATCATTTCAACATTACCGAAAAATGCATCTATCTACCAATCTTGGTTCAGCTGGCTTAGTAGTTATTGGCACAATAGTAGGTGGAATCACTCTTAATGTTATTAGTTTAGGAGCTATTTCAGGAGCCAGTGTTCTTTTACAAACATATGCTACTGCAAAAAAATATGATCGTAAATTAGAAAATTGCAGATTTGCTTATACTAGTTATTTTGATATATTATCAGAACTCAGAAATAGTTTAAGAAGCGGTGTATTTAATGAATCAATCTTTTTTAACAAATGCTCTATCATAGATAATATTATAATCGATAATTTCCCAACTATTTCAGACAAAATAATGAAAAAATATAATAAAAAATTCACAGTTCAATCAACAAACAAAGCTGATTCCAATATTTCTCATAATCATGCAAAGTCTTTTTGGATTTAGTAATTGGAACATTAAAATTAAAATGATATTTTTCAAAAAGCTTAGATATTATAAATTTGATTGATATTATCCTTTTTCTATCTTTGTTAAGTTGTGATAAAACCGTGTTTATTTGATCAAATGTCTTGCAAACACGGTTTGTTATGGCTCTTGATATTTGTAATTTGTTTTTGTGTTCTATATCTGATAATACATTTTGAACATGGTATTTTCTTATATAGACTGACTTTTTACGAATCTTGTACATATTTTCATAAAAAAAGATGTAATTAGTTTTAAACAGCTCATTACCAATTTGTCCACAGTTAATGCATAGTAAACGGCTATTATGCTCAATTATCTCAGGTTGTTCACAGCAATTACTTTGTTTGTCCGTGTAATGATCAGATGTTTGCTGTTCACAAAATGGACAATTTATATAATTTTGACTTCATTCATCATGTAGTTCAATTGTGCAATTCATGTATATTATTATATGAGATAATATTTTAAATGCATCAACTTCCTGTGTTTTCAAGAATGACACGCTATGGTGATTATCCAAATATTTCAACAAATTGGATTGCACTATTGGATTTATTCTTTGTTTCTTTGTGTTGTTTAAGTATTCAGTCGAGTTGTTTTGTTTCATTGCTTATCATAGTGGTATATTTCTTTTGTTTGTTTAAATATTTGTTTCTGAAATTAATAAAGAAAATATATAAGCAATATTATCCAAGCATTGTTTATTTATATTTAGTTTTAGTTGAAAATATTTATAAAAATGCTTAATCCACATGCTTAATCAAGTGTTTTTGTTCAAAATTTGTTTCAATGTTTTGTTCAATATTTTTTTCAATAGTTTGTTCAATATTTGTTTCTAAACTCTAAAACCAATAAAAAATCTTTTTGGCTAATATTTACCCCAACCAAAAAAAGTAATAATTGAGGTAAATTTTTTCGATCAAGGTTCGCAAGATCGAAGAAAATTCAGTTCTTTATTACTCTCCCACCTTAGTTGGGGTAGGGCTTTTTTTTCATCCCCGACTTCGCTTTGCTCGTTGCCAAAAAAAAGTCGCATCTATATTGTTATTCAATACTGTGATCAGTGTTTTGTTTAGTGTTTTTGTTTCAATGAGCAAGCTCATTCACTGTCACTTCGTTCCCTTTTCGCTTTGCAAGCAAGCTTGATTTCATCATGGGCTACGCTAGTGTCGAGTGTACAGCTGTGGAAAAATTTTGGTAGTATTAATGTACTAAACTTCAGCTGCCCTGAAGTGTGGTACATGACTACTTACAAGGCAAACTATAGGGCGTTTTTAGATGGTTCTTTTCTTTCCATAATAACCTATGACGGCACATTAATATGTGCACCTTGTTTAGCAATTATATGGTATTATAACATAGCCATTAAGTGAAACATTGTTGTAGAGTTCATTTTTCTAATAACACATTCCCCCCAAATTGTTAAAACCGGTTCGAGCCACCTAAAGATAAACTAGTGCAACGTTAACTTAGTTTTGGATTAGTTTCTATATACATTACGTTTCATGTTTTCATTTCTAGATATCTTCATGACAGTAATATAACTCAACTCCCAGAAAAAGTTTTCTCAGGACTCACTTCCTTATCTTACCTGTAAGTATATTGCCCAAAATACAATTTAAAAATATGACATAGCTATGCGCCTGGTCACTCCACAAGGAATTGTCTGACTTAGAAAGCGATTCGCACAGCTGATTTAAATAAAGTCTGAATAGTAACTAATACGGACCGCTTTAGGTCTAAAATTAAAGTACCGGTAAAATTAAAGTACTCTTTGACCATACCCTTCTAATCTTAATGCTATGTTGCTATATAATTGAGGCCAATTGGGATTAGTTGTAATGCCACGAGTCTTATCTACCAAGAATTAGGTAAAGTCATGATCAGCGAGATCTGGGAAAGAAAACTAAAATAAAATTGAAACCACAATTGATTGCATTGTTCTTCTTTATTAAGAATTAAACAATATTGTTGCTAGCGATTTTTTTTAACAAAGTGTTAATTAAGCAACGGTTTGGTACTTAAGAGCCACCTCTCTTAGGGAGGTTTAAACCAGTTTTAACACTTTCAACAAACTGTACTATTTGGTGGGATTCAATCTCGCAAACTTTTTTACTTCATGGTAGTGTTATAATGTCATATAAAACAAAAATAGATGCTTATATAAATGCAAACACCAATGTGACGTAATGGATGACCATGGAGAAGAAAAAGCTTTCTAACACTAACGGACTACGTTTTGTCTCCAAACGCATATATCTTAAAAAGAAATTGGGTGACCCCGTATTTTTATTGCTGGAGAATGAATAGCATACAAGGTTAAAACTTTTTTCAAAGTTTAAAAAGATTATTTGGAGCAGATTCATTGCCACCTTCACAATTAAACAAAATTAAGTTCTCTCTAAATCCGCTCAAGAGAATTTTTTTAAACTTTGCAGAGAGTTTCGTTTTAGCCTACTAATCACTTTTCGGCAATAAAACATGAGGGTCACTAAGTTCTTTTTAGATATATAAGCGCTTAAACATAAGATATAGGGCTTTTTTAGATGGTTCTTTTGTTGCCATTGTAATCTATTACGTCACATTAATATGTGCATCTTGTTAAGCAGTTAAAGGTGTTTCATATGGTACCATAACATTGGCATTAGGTGAAACATTTTTGTACAATTCATCTTTCTAATAACACATTCCCTCCAAATTGTTGAAACCTATTTGAGCCACCTCAAGATAAATTAGTGCAACGTTAACTTAGTTTTGGATTACTATCCATATACATTTGGTTTTATGTTTCATTTCTAGAGTTCTTGACAACAATGAAATAACTGAACTCCCAGAAAAAGTTTTCTCAGGACTCACTTCCTTATCTTCCCTGTAAGTATATTGAGCCAAATACAATTTAAAAATATGATATAGCTATGTGCCTGGTCACTGCACAAGCAATTGTCTGACTTAGTAGTTACAAAGCGATTCGCACGGCTGATTTCAATCAAGTCTCAAGAATGATCAATACGGACCGTTTTAGGTCTAAAATTACGGTACTCTTACACCTTACCCCTCTAATGTTAATTCTATGACGCTATATAATTGAGGCCAATTGGGATTAGTTGTAATGCCACGAGTCTTGTCTACCAAGAATTAAGTAAAGTCATGATCAGCGAGACCTGGGGAACAAAACTACAATAAAATTGAATCAATAATCGATTGCATTGTTCTTTCCTATTTAGAATTAAACAATCTTGTTGCTGGCGACCTTTTTTTAACAAAGAGTTAATTACGAAATGGTTCGGTACTTAAGAGCCACCTCTCTTAAGGAGGTTCAAACCAGTTTTAACACTTTCAACAAACTGTACTGTTTGGAAGGATTGAATCTCGCAAACTTTTTTACTTCATGGTAATGTTGTAAAAACAAAAATAGACGCTTATATAAATGCAAGCATCAATGTTACCTAATGGATGACTATAGAAACAAAAGAGCCATCTATACCTAAAGGCCTACATTTTGTTTTTCAACACATATATCTTAAAAGAAACTGGGTAACCCCGTCCCTTTATTGCTGGAGAGTGAATAGCATACTGGGATGAAACGTTCTTTAAAGTTTGAAGAAAATTATTTGGAGCAGATTCATAGCCACCCTCACAATTAAAAAAACTTAAGGTCTCTCAAAATCCGCACTAGAGAATATTTTTAAACTTTGCAGAGAAATTCGTTTAAGCCTACTAATCACTTTTCGGCAATAAAAAATGGGGCTCAACGAGTTCTTTTTAGATATATAAGCGCTTAAACATAAGATATAGGGCTTTTTTTAGATAGTTCTTTTGTTGCCATTGTAATCTATTACGTCACATTAATATGTGCATCTTGTTAAGCAGTTTAAGGTGTTTCATATGGTACCATAACATTGGCATTAGGTGAAACATTTTTGTACAATTCATCTTTCTAATAACACATTCCCTCCAAATTGTTGAAACCTATTTGAGCCACCTCAAGATAAATTAGTGCAACGTTAACTTGGTTTTGGATTACTATCCATATACATTACGTTTCATGTTTTCATTTCTAGACGTCTTCACAACAATGAAATAACTGAACTCCCAGAAAAAGTATTCTCAGAACTCACTTCTTTATCTTCCCTGTAAGTAGATTGACCCAAATACAATTTAAAAATATGATATAGCTATGCGCCTGGTCACTCCACAAGGAATTGTCTGACTTAGTAGTTACAAAGCGATTCGCACGGCTGATTTCAATCAAGTCTCAAGAATGATCAATACGGACCGTTTTAGGTCTAAAATTACGGTACTCTTACACCTTACCCCTCTAATGTTCATTCTATGACGCTATATAATTGAGGCCAATTGGGATTAGTTGTAATGCCACGAGTCTCATCTACTAAGAATTAGGTAAAGTCATGATCAGCGAGATCTGGAAAAGAAAACTAAATTAAAATTAAAACCACAATTGATTGGATTGTTCTTCCTTATTAAGAATTAAACAATGTTGTTGCTAGCGATTTTTTTTTAACAAAGTGTTAATTAAGCAACGGTTTGGTACTTAAGAGCCACCTTTCTTAGCGAGGTTTAAACCAGTTTTAACACTTTCAACAAACTGTACTATTTGGTGGGATTGAATCTCGCAAACTTTTTTACTTCATGGTAATGTTATAATGTCGTATAAAACAAAAATACATGCTCAAATAAATGCAAACACCAATGTGACGTAATGGATGACCATGCACAAAAAAGAGCTTTCTAACACTAACGGACTACGTTTTGTCTCCAAACGCATACATCTTAAAAGAAACTGGGTAAGCCCGTCGTTTTATTGCTGGAGAGTGAATAGCATACTGGGATAAAACGTTCTTCAAAGTTTGAAGAAAATTATTTGGAGCAGATTCATAGCCACCCTCACAATTAAAAAAACTTAAGGTCTCTCAAAATCCGCACTAGAGAATATTTTTAAACTTTGCAGAGAAATTCTTTTTATCCTACTAATCACTTTACGTCAATAAAAAATGGTCCACACCAAGATTTTTTTATAAATATAAGCGCTTAAACATAAGATATAGGGCTATTTTTAGATAGTTCTTTAGTTGCCATTGTAATCTACTACGTCACATTTATATGTGCATCTTGTTAAGCAGCTAAAGGTGTTTTATATGTATATGGCACCATAACATTGCCATTAAGTGAAACATTTTTGTACAATTCATCCTTGTAATAACTCATTCCCTCCAAATTGTTGAAACCGGTTTGAGCCACCTCAAGATAAATTAGTGCAACGTTAACTTAGTTTTGGATTACTATCCATATACATTACGTTTCATGTTTTTAATTCTAGATTTCTTTACGACAATAAAATAACTGAAATCCCAGAAAACGTTTTCTCAGGACTCACTTCCTTATCTTACCTGTAAGTATATTGACCCAAATACAATTCAAAAATATGATATAGCTATGCGCCTGGTCACTCCACAAGGAATTGTCTGACTTAGTTACAAAGCGATTCGCACAGCTGATTTAAATCAAGTCTTAAGAACTATTGATACGGACCGTTTTAGGTCTAAAATTACGGTACTCTTACACCTTACCCCTCTAATGTTAATTCCATGACGCTATATAATTGAGGTCAATTGGAATTAGTTGTAATGCCACGAGTCTCATCTACTAAGAATTAGGTAAAGTCATGACCAGCGAGATCTGGGGAAGAAAATTAAATTAAAATTAAAACCACAAGTGATTGCATTGTTCTTCCTTATTAAGAATTAAACAATGTTGTTGCTATGGATTTTTTTTTTAACGAAATGTTAATTAAGCAACGGTTTGGTACTTAAGAGCCACCTCTCTTAGGGAGATGTAAACCAGTTTTAACATTTTCAACAAACTGTACTATTTGGTGGGATTGAATCTCGCAAACTTTTTTACTTCATGGTAATGTTATAATGTCATATACAACAAAAATACATGCTCATATAAATGCAAGCACCAATGTGACGTAATGGATAACCATGAGAAAAAAAGAGCTTTCTAACACTAACGGCCTACAGTTTGCCTCCAAACGCATACATCTTAAAAGAAACTGGGTAAGCCCGTCTTTTTATTGCTGGAGAGTGAATAGCATACTGGGATAAAACGTTCTTCAAAGTTTGAAGAAAATTATTTGGAGCAGATTCATAGCCACCCTCACAATTAAAAAAACTTAAGGTCTCTCAAAATCCGCACTAGAGAATATTTTTAAACTTTGCAGAGAAATTCGTTTTAGCCTACTAATCACTTTTCGGCAATAAAAAATGGGGCTCACCGAGTTCTTTTTAGATATATAAGCGCTTAAACATAAGATATAGGGCTTTTTTTAGATGGTTCTTTTGTTGCCATTGTAATCTATTACGTCACATTAATATGTGCATCTTGTTAAGCAGTTAAAGGTGTTTCATATGGTACCATAACATTGGCATTAGGTGAAACATTTTTGTACAATTCATCTTTCTAATAACACATTTTCTCCAAATTGTTGAAACCTATTTGAGCCACCTCAAGATAAATTAGTGCAACGTTAACTTAGTTTTGGATTACTATCCATATACATTACGTTTCATGTTTTCATTTCTAGACGTCTTTACAACAATGAAATAACTGAACTCCCAGAAAAAGTTTTCTCAGGACTCACTTCCTTATATTCCCTGTAAGTATAATATGATATAGCTATGCGCCTGGTCACCCCACAAGGAATTGTCTGACTTAGTTACAGAGCGATTCGCACAGCTGATTTAAATCAAGTCTCAAGAATGATTAATACGGACCGTTTTAGGTCTAAAATTACGAAACTCTTACACCTTACCCTCTAATGTTAATTCTATGACGCTATATAATTGTGGCCAATTAGAATCAGTTGTAAGGCCACGAGTCTTATCTACCAAGAATTAGGTAAAGTCGTGATCAGCGAGATCTGGGAAAGAAAACTAAAATAAAATTGAAACCACAATGTATTGCATTGTTCTTCCTTATTTAGAATTAAACAATGTTGTTGCTAGCAATTTTTTTTTAACGAAGTGTTAATTAAGCAACGGTTTGGTACTTAGGAGCCACCTCTCTTAGGGAGGTTTAAACCAGTTTTATTACTTTCAACAAACTGTACTATTTGGTGGGACTGAATCTCGCAAACTTTTTTACTTCATGGTAATGTTATAATGTCATATAAAACAAAAATAGATACTTATATAAATGCAAGCACCAATGTGACGTAATGGATGACCATGCACAAAAAAGAGCTTTCTAACACTAACGGACTACGTTTTGTCTCCAAACGCATATATCTTAAAAAGAAATTGGGTGACCCCGTATTTTTATTGCTGGAGAATGAATAGCATACAAGGATGAAACTTTTTTCAAAGTTTAAAAAGATTATTTGGAGCAGATTCATAGCCACCCTCACAATTTAAAAAAAATTAAGGTCTCTCTAAATCCGCTCCAGAGAATTTTTTAAACTTTGAAGAGAGTTTCGTTTTAGCCTACTAATCACTTTTCGGCAATAAAAAATTGGGATTACCCAGTTCTTTTTAGATATATAAGCGCTTAAACATAAGATATAGGGCTTTTTTTAGATGGTTCTTTTGTTGCCATTGTAATCTATTACGTCACATTAATATGTGCATCTTGTTAAGCAGTTTAAGGTGTTCCATATGGTACCATAACATTGCCATTAATTGAAACATTTTTGTACAATTCATCTTTCTAATAACACATTCCCTCCAAATTGTTGAAACCTGTTTGAGCCAAATCAAGATAAATTAGTGCAACGTTAACTTAGTCTTGGATTACTATCCATATACATTACGTTTCATGTTTTCATTTCTAGATATCTTCACAACAATGAAATAACTGAACTCCCAAAAAACGTTTTCTCAGGACTCACTTCCTTATCTTACCTGTAAGTATATTGACCCAAATACAATTTAAAAATATGATATAGCTATGCGCCTGGTCACTCCACAAGGAATTGTCTGACTTAGTTACAAAGCGATTCGCACAGCTGATTTAAATCAAGTCTCAAGAATGATTAATACGGACCGTTTTTGGTCTAAAATTACGGTACTCTTACACATTACCCTCTAATGTTCATTCTATGACGCTATATAATTGAGGCCAATTGGGATTAGTTGTAATGCCACGAGTCTTATCTACCAAGAATTAGGTAAAGTCATGATCAGCGAGACCTGGGGAAGAAAACTAAATTAAAATTAAAACCACAATTGATTGCATTGTTCTTCCTTATTAAGAATTAAACAATGTTGTTGCTAGGGATTTTTTTTTACTAAAGTGTTAATTAAGCAACGGTTTGGTACTTAAGAGCCACCTTTCTTAGCGAGGTTTAAACCAGTTTTAACACTTTCAACAAACTGTACTATTTGGTGGGATTCAATCTCGCAAACTTTTTAACTTCATGGTAGTGTTATAATGTCATATAAAACAAAAATAGATGCTTATATAAATGCAAACACCAATGTGACGTAATGGATGACCATGGGTAAAAAAAGAGCTTTCTAACACTAACGGCCTACATTTTGTCTCCAAACGCATATATCTTAAAAAGAAACTGGGTAACCCCGTCTTTTTATTGCTGGAGAGTGAATAGCATACTGGGATGAAACGTTCTTCAAAGTTTGAAGAAAATTATTTGGAGCAGATTCATAGCCACCCTCACAATTAAAAAAACTTAAGGTCTCTCAAAATCCGCACTAGAGAATATTTTTAAACTTTGCAGAGAAATTCGTTTTAGCCTACTAATCACTTTTCGGCAATAAAAAATGGGGCTCACCGAGTTCTTTTTAGATATATAAGCGCTTAAACATAAGATATAGGGCTTTTTTTAGATGGTTCTTTTGTTGCCATTGTAATCTATTACGTCACATTAATATGTGCATCTTGTTAAGCAGTTTAAGGTGTTTCATATGGTACCATAACATTGGCATTAGGTGAAACATTTTTGTACAATTCATCTTTCTAATAACACATTCCCTCCAAATTGTTGAAACCTATTTGAGCCACCTCAAGATAAATTAGTGCAACGTTAACTTAGTTTTGGATTACTATCCATATACATTACGTTTCATGTTTTCATTTCTAGACGTCTTTACAACAATGAAATAACTGAACTCCCAGAAAAAGTTTTCTCAGGACTCACGTCCTTATCTTACCTGTAAGTATATTGACCCAAATACAATTTAAAAATATGATATAGCTATGTGCCTGGTCACTGCACAAGCAATTGTCTGACTTAGTAGTTACAAAGCGATTCGCACGGCTGATTTCAATCAAGTCTCAAGAATGATCAATACGGACCGTTTTAGGTCTAAAATTACGGTACTCTTACACCTTACCCCTCTAATGTTAATTCTATGACGCTATATAATTGAGGCCAATTGGGATTAGTTGTAATGCCACGAGTCTTATCTACCAAGAATTAAGTAAAGTCATGATCAGCGAGATCTGGAAAAGAAAACTAAATTAAAATTAAAACCACAATTGATTGGATTGTTCTTCCTTATTAAGAATTAAACAATGTTGTTGCTAGCGATTTTTTTTAAACAAAGTGTTAATTAAGCAACGGTTTGGTACTTAAGAGCCGCCTCTCTTAGGGAGGTTTAAACCAGTTTTAAAACTTTCAACAAACTGTACTATTTCGTGGGATTGAATCTTGCAAACGTTTTTACTTCATGGTAATGTTATGTCATATAAAACAAAAATAGATGCTTATATAAATGCATGCACCAATGTGACGTAATGGATGACCATGGAAAAAAAAGAGCTTTCTAACACTAACGGACTACGTTTTGTCTCCAAACGCATATATCTTAAAAGAAATTGGTTGACCCCGTATTTTTATTGCTGGAGAGTGAATAGCATACAAGGATGAAACTTTTTTCAAAGTTTAAAAAGATTATTTGGAGCAGATTCATTGCCACCTTAACAATTAAAAAAATTTAAGTTCTCTCTAAATCCGCTCAAGAGAATTTTTTTAAACTTTGCAGAGAGTTTCTTTTAAGCCTACTAATCACCTTTCGGCAATAAAAAATGGGGCTCACCAAGTTCTTTTTAGATATATAAGCGCTTAAACATAAGATATAGGGCTTTTTTTAGATGGTTCTTTTGTTGCCATTGTAATCTATTACGTCACATTAATATGTGCATCTTGTTAAGCAGTTAAAGGTGTTTCATATGGTACCATAACATTGGCATTAGGTGAAACATTTTTGTACAATTCATCTTTCTAATAACACATTCCCTCCAAATTGTTGAAACCTATTTGAGCCACCTCAAGATAAATTAGTGCAACGTTAACTTAGTTTTGGATTACTATCCATATACATTACGTTTCATGTTTTCATTTCTAGACATCTTGACAACAATAAAATAACTGAGCTCCCAGAAAAAGTTTTCTTAGGACTCACTTCCTTATCTTACCTGTAAGTATATTGAGCCAAATACAATTTAAAAATATGATATAGCTATGCGCCTGGTCACTGCACAAGCAATTGTCTGACTTAGTAGTTACAAAGCGATTCGCACAGCTGATTTAAATCAAGTCTCAAGAGTAATTAATACGGACCGTTTCAGGTCTAAAATTAAGGTACTCTGTGACCTTACCGTTCTAATGTTAATTCTATGACGCTATATAATTGAGGCCAATTGGGATTAGTTGTAATGCCACGAGTCTTGTCTACCAAGAATTAAGTAAAGTCGTGATCAGCGAGACCTGGGGAACAAAACTAGAAGAAAATTGAATCAATAATCGATTGCATTCTTCTTCCCTATTTAGAATTAAACAATCTTGTTGCTGGCGATCTTTTTTAAACGAAGTGTTAATTAAGCAATGGTTTTTGGTACTTAAGAGCCACCTCTCAAGGAGGTTTAAACCAGTTTTAACACTTTCAACAAACTGTACTGTTTGGAAGGATTGAATCTCGCAAACTTTTTTACTTAATGGTTATGTTGTAAAAACAAAAATAGACGCTTATATAAATACAAGCATCAATGTTACGTAATGGATGACTATAGAAACAAAAGAGCCATCTAACCCTAAAGGCCTACATTTTGTTTTTCAAGACATATATCTTAAAAGAAACTGGGTAACCTCGTCTTTTTATTGCTGGAGAGTGAATAGCATACTGGGATGAAACGTTCTTCAAAGTTTGAAGAAAGTTATTTGGAGCAGATTCATAGCCACTCTCACAATTAAAAAAACTTAAGGTCTCTCAAACTTAGCACTAGAGAATATTTTTAAACTTTGCAGAAAAATTTGTTTTAGCCTACTAATCACTTTTCGGCAATAAAAAATGGGGCTCTCCGAGTTCTTTTTAGATATATAAGCGCTTGAACATAAGATATAGGGCTTTTTTTTAGATGGTTCTTTTGTTGCCATTGTAATCTATTACGTCACATTAATATGTGCATCTTGTTAAGCAGTTAAAGGTGTTTCATATGGTAGCATAACATTGGCATTAAGTGAAACATTTTTGTACAATTCATCTTTCTAATAACACATTCCCTCCAAATTGTTGAAACCTATTTGAGCCACCTCAAGATAAATTAGTGCAACGTTAACTTAGTTTTGGATTACTATCCATATACATTACGTTTCATGTTTTCATTTCTAGACATCTTGACAACAATAAAATAACTGAGCTCCCAGAAAAAGTTTTCTTAGGACTCACTTCCTTATCTTACCTGTAAGTATATTGAGCCAAATACAATTTAAAAATATGATATAGCTATGCGCCTGGTCACTGCACAAGCAATTGTCTGACTTAGTAGTTACAAAGCGATTCGCACAGCTGATTTAAATCAAGTCTCAAGAGTAATTAATACGGACCGTTTTAGGTCTGAAATTAAGGTACTCTTTGACCTTACCCTTCTAATGTTAATTCTATGACGCTATATAATTGAGGCCAATTGGGATTAGTTGTAATGCCACGAGTCTTATCTACCAAGAATTAAGTAAAGTCATGATCAGCGAGACCTGGGGAACAAAACTAGAAGAAAATTGAATCAATAATTGATTGGATTGTTCTTCCTTATTAAGAATTAAACAATGTTGTTGCTAGCGATTTTTTTTAAACAAAGTGTTAATTACGCAATGGTTTGGTACTTAAGAGCCACCTCTCTTAAGGAGGTTTAAACCAGTTTTAACACTTTCAACAAACTGTACTGTTTGGAAGGATTTAATCTCGCAAACTTTTTTACTTAATGGTTATGTTGTAAAAACAAAAATAGACGCTTATATAAATACAAGCATCAATGTTACGTAATGGATGACTATAGAAACAAAAGAGCCATCTAACCCTAAAGGCCTACATTTTGTTTTTCAAGACATATATATTAAAGGAAACTGAGTAACCCCGTCTTTTTATTGCTGGAGAGTGAATAGCATACTGGGATGAAACGTTCTTCAAAGTTTGAAGAAAGTTATTTGGAGCAGATTCATAGCCACTCTCACAATTATAAAAACTTAAGGTCTCTCAAAATCCGCACTAGAGAATTTTTTTAAACTTTGAAGAGAGTTTCGTTTTAGCCTACTAATCACTTTTCGGCAATAAAAAATGGGGGTCACCGAGTTCTTTTTAGATATATAAGCGCTTAAACATAAGATATAGGGCTATTTTTAGATAGTTCTTTAGTTGCCATTGTAATCTATTACTTCACAATAATAAGTGCATCTTGTTACGCAGCTAAAGGTGTTTCATATGGTATCATAACATTGGCATTAAGTGAAACATTTTTGTACAATTCATCCTTGTAATAACTCATTCCCTCCAAATTGTTGAAACCTGTTTGAGCCACCTCAAGATAAATTAGTGCAATGTTAACTTAGTTTTGGATTACTATCCATATACATTACGTTTCATGTTTTCATTTCTAGATATCTTCAGGACAATAATATAACTCAACTCCCAGAAAAAGTATTCTCAGGACTCACTTCCTTACTTTTCCTGTGAGTATATTGACCCAAATACAATTTAAAAATATGATATAGCTATGCGCCTGGTCACTCCACAAGGAATTGTCTGACTTAGTTACAAAGCGATTCGCACAGCTGATTTAAATCAAGTCTCAAGAGTAATTAATACGGACCGTTTTAGGTCTAAAATTACGGTAATCTTAGACCTTACCCTTCTAATGTTAATTCTATGACGCTATATAATTGAGGCCAATTGGGATTAGTTGTAATGCCACGAGTCTTATCTACCAAGAATTAGGTAAAGTCATGATCAGCGAGATCTGGGAAAGAAAACTAGAATAAAATTGAATCAATAATCGATTGCATTGTTGTTCTCTATTTAGAATTAAACAATCTTGTTGCTGGCGATCTTTTTTAAACAAAGTGTTAATTAAGCAATGGTTTGGTACTTAAGAGCCACCCCTCTTAAGGAGGTTTAAACCAGTTTTAACACTTTCAACAAACTGTACTATTTGGAAGGATTCAATCTCGCAAACTTTTTTACTTAATGGTTATGTTGTAAAAACAAAAATAGACGCTTATATAAATACAAGCATCAATGTTACGTAATGGATGACTATAGAAACAAAAGAGCCATCTAACCCTAAAGGCCTACATTTTGTTTTTCAAGACATATATATTAAAGGAAACTGAGTAACCCCGTCTTTTTATTGCTGGAGAGTGAATAGCATACTGGGATGAAACGTTCTTCAAAGTTTGAAGAAAGTTATTTGGAGCAGATTCATAGCCACCCTCACCATTAAAAGAACTTAAGGTCTCTCAAAATCCGCACTAGAGAATATTTTTAAACTTTGCAGAGAAATTCGTTTTAGCCTACTAATCACTTTTCGGCAATAAAAAATGGGGCTCACCGAGTTCTTTTTAGATATATAAGCGCTTAAACATAAGATATAGGGCTTTTTTAAATGGTTCTTTTGTTGCCATTGTAATCTATTACGTCACATTAATATGTGCATCTTGTTAAGCAGTTTAAGGTGTTTCATATGGTGCCATAACATTGGCATTAGGTGAAACATTTTTGTACAATTCATCTTTCTAATAACACATTCCCTCCAAATTGTTGAAACCTATTTGAGCCACCTCAAGATAAATTAGTGCAACGTTAACTTAGTTTTGGATTACTATCCATATACATTACGTTTCATGTTTCATTTCTAGACGTCTTCTCAACAATGAAATAACTGAACTCCCGGAAAAGGTTTTCTCAGGACTCACTAACTTATCTTCCCTG
Organism: Montipora capricornis; assembly: GCF_036669925.1. NCBI lineage: Eukaryota > Metazoa > Cnidaria > Anthozoa > Scleractinia > Acroporidae > Montipora > Montipora capricornis. The sequence goes on along the minus strand of NW_027180234.1, from coordinate 198,104 downwards.
TAAGTATATTGACCCAAATACAATTTAAAAATATGATATAGCTATGCACCTGGTCACTCCACAAGGAATTGTCTGACTTAGTTACAAAGCGATTCGCACAGCTCATTTAAATCAAGTCTTAAGAGTACTTAATACGGATCGTTTTGGGTCTAAAATTACGGTACTCTTACACATTACCCCTCTAATGTTAATTCTATGACGCTATATAACTGAGGCCAATTGGGATTAGTTGAAAGGCCACGAGTCTTATCTACCAAGAATTAGGTAAAGTCGTGATCAGCGAGATCTGGGGAAGAAAACTAAAATAAAATTGAAACCACAATGTATTGCATTGTTCTTCCTTATTTAGAATGAAACAATGTTGTTGTAAGCGATTTTTTTTTTAACGAAGTGTTAATTAAGCAACGGTTTGGTACTTAGGAGCCACCTCTCTTAGGGAGGTTTAAACCAGTTTTAACACTTTTAACAAACTGTACTATTTGGTGGGACTGAATCTCGCAAACTTTTTTACTTCATGGTAGTGTTATAATGTCATAAAAAACAAAAATAGATACTTATATAAATGCAAGCACCAATGTGATGTCATGGATGACTATGAATGAAAAAGAGCTTTCGAACACTAACGGCCTACATTTTGTCTCCAAACGCATATATCTTAAAAAGAAACTGGGTGACCCCGTGTTTTTGTTGCTGGAGAGTAAATAGCATACTTTGATGAAACTTTCTTCAAAGTTTGAAGAAAGTTATTTGGAGCAGATTCATAGCCACCCTCACAATTTAAAAACAATTAAGGTCTCTCTAAATCCGCTCCAGAGAATGTTTTCAAACTCTGCAGAGAGTTTCGTTTTAGCCTACTAATCACTTTTCGGCAATAAAAAATGGGGCTCAGTGAGTTCTTTTTAGATATATAAGCGCTTAAACATAAGATATAAGTAGTACTATAGGGGAATATGAGCCACTTTTGAATGGAGCATTCTGATTGGTCGAGACGAATTTTAATGAGATGCATGGGCTTCTGATTGGTTGATATTTTTAGGTCCGCCATTATCACGTGCACACGTGAAGAGGATTGGTTTAGACGGTGGGGTCAAAGTCCAATCGACGTCATAATCGGGGGACATCACAGAAAGTATGTCAGGAATGTGCACGAGATCCGGGGGGAACATTTGAAGAGAGCAGATTTTTTGTTTTTCTCGAATCATCAACGGTTTAATGATAACAAACAAACTTAATGTACAAGCGGGAACGTGTGAGGAGACCTGGTGTCTACTCGTCCCTAAGAAAATAGATCAGCTAAGACTTGAGCGAGATCCAGATCCTCGTCGGTGAATCGTTCGTAACCGTAAGGGTAGGTCTTGGCTGTAGTGGGATCCAGGACGCGTTTGGAGTAGACGAGCCGGTAGTCTTTGTGAGAAGGTTGTGTTTCTAAGGTGTAGGTCTTGGCATTTCTTTGGATGGTGTGAGATTGCGTGACACGAGTAGTACGCGGTCGGTCTAGAGGACGATGCAATTCATCCAGAGTGTTTTGACGCAAGACGTCGTAATTCAATTGAGTCATCCCTTCGACGTTGAGGGAGAAACCGCGGACCTTGCATACGACGTTTCCGTTCTTGGTCTTGTAACCGTAGTTCTTAGGACCGCCCGAGCAGAATTCCACAATGGTGTCGCCCGCATCCAATTCATCCCTGAAGTCGCCAAGGTAGGCGCCTCGTGGGGGATCTAAAGGCGGGTCGCCAGGACGATGAAGGTAGACGACCGAGTCGGTGTCGAAGTAGAGGACGCGTTCACCGAGATGATCGAGGGCTCGATAGAGACGGAGTCTGGCATGACAGGTCGTGAAGGCGGCTATGAAGATGTTGAGATTAGGTGAAGGCAGAACATCGTGCGTTTGAAGTTTGTAATGGACTTCGACCCGGTCTTCGGTCAGGGAACTAACGTAACGGACATCGTGTTGATCGCTGTCGAGGAACTCGATGAACGATTGAGGTTCGGTGAATTCTCGGACCTGGGTCTTGTTGATCCGTTGCCCGAACTTGCCCCACATGGAGTTGAGCATCATCTTAGCCAGAGCTCGGAGTCCAGGGTTCTTTTCGATCTTGGTGGGATCGAGACGAATGCCTTCCCGAGCATAGTACGCATCGAGGTGGGCTTGTTTCTGAGCAGGGGTGGTACAGCCTTCGGGCCAACCGCTGGCTTCTTCTTTGATTTGGAGCCACGTGTCCACGTACGATTGGAAGAGTCCCGTGCGTTGCTGATCGAAATGCCATACTTCGTGGACGTGTTGAATGACGTAACCTTTCTGTACGGCCATGTCGAGTTCGGGGGTGCACCAAGTACCGACGAGAACACGTTCTTCGTCCGTGTGATGACAGGCATGCGTCTTTTCCAAAAGAGGTTTGGAAATGTTCTCTTCGACACAAGTACGACACAAGGGAAACGTGAGTTTGTCGTGACAGCGGTAAGGCAATACGGGATGGTAGAGACGTTGTGGCGGAAGGACGGTACATTTGGCCAAACCGAAATAAGGCGAGAGATCAGTGGTGTCGGGTTCGTAGAGGAAGGTGGGATGTCCGAGAGGATAGGTACCGTACTTGTTAACCCAAGGATACAAGGACGTGTAGTCGTCGTATCGGATCTCTTCCTTCTCGTCGACGTGAGCGTAGAGACGTACGGCATTGGTCCGACCCCCGTAAAAAGCATCTCGTGGTTCAAGGGGAGCTTGGAGATTTCGATGGGCTAGAAAGTCTATGATGTCCTGGTTGGTTTGTTTGAGGGTGGTCCAGGTACATTCCCACATGGTCACCACTTGGTACCCGCGGTTGATGAGGAACGTGCGTTTCTTGTCGACGAGAGCACGGACCTCGTCCATGGTCCGATCGAGTAGTGTCGGATGCACGTCGGTGCGTTGGGGATGACAGGTCCGACATCCGTGCCAAAAGCATCCACAGAATTCATAGACGGTCTTGGTATCGGCATCGTATCCGTCGACCGTGTATCGGGTACCAGGAATGTGGTACTCGCCCTCGTTTCGAGCATGCTGGATACGTTGGCGATGTAAGGGATGATCATGGGCGTATTGTCCATAGGCGTGAGCCATGGCTTCATGGTCCTCGTGTTCGTCTGGCGAGAGGGTCAGATAGGCTCGACGTCGTAGATTGCGTTCGCACCACGTCAACCATTCCATGGAGGCTTGGGAATGATTGACACGACCTCGCCATCCTAAGGGAGGTTCGGAAGCGATGGAGTCTTCTTCCATACAGTGCATACGCAAGTAGCGATTGCAGGCAGAGGCTACGGTCATTTGTTCAAAGGGATTGAATTCGGCACGTGCTTGAAAATCCCGCATGAAAGTGAGACATCCTTGTTTCAAGAGTTTCACGTCTGATTCACAGTAGGCTAAAAGTTCGGCTTGGAAATCAAAGACGACGTCTCGTGCCGCTTGGTCGTCGTACCAGGTATCAAAGTCGCGACGTTTCTTGACGGACATGCCGTCGGGCATGTAGAAGGACTTGTCAGGAAGTTGGCCTGTGTACGTTTGATGTTCGGGGGTGTTGAACAAATGTGGAAAGTGTCCTTTCTTGAGTTCGGTGAGCCTGAACGTCTTGGGGAAATCGCTCAGCGGCATCTGGAAGAAGGAGAGCGAATCGATGAATCGTATGGTGGTGTGTTCGTGAGGGTAGGTGAGTTGGAGGACTTTCCCACCGTTTCGGATTTGTTCCAGTTCTCTCTTTTGACGGTGGAGTTCGTCGATGACGGGATAACTGTCATACCCTTTGAAATTATGAGCGATGACCGTCAAGGGTCGCATTCCGTTTTCGGTCAGTGTTTCTAACCATTCCAGAAAGTGAAAGAGACAGTCGTCTCCTTGGAATGAGACGGGAGGATCGTCGTCGTCTTCCGTCTCGGCCACCACGAGATTGGGCACATGACGTCCCTCGACTTGCATGCTCTCAATGTCAAAGAAAACGTGCAAGGGCGGTTCTTCTTGGTCCTCGTCGTTGTCGTCGTCGTCGTAATCGCCCGCCAGGAAAGCGTGCAATCCAGCGGCCTCGTTGGCTAAGAGAGGTGCCAGTCCCTGACTCAGGATCCTTTGGAAAGAGAGTCGTTGTCGTCTCAAGCGTTGTTCTTCGGCGGGGGTCATTTCGACTTGTAAGAAACATCGATGGCGATGGACGTCGACGTCTTTCTTGCAGCACGAACATTTCCGATATCCGCATCGATGAGTTCGGATCTCTTTGAGGCCACGTAACATACGGTGACATTCTTTACACTGACGATGGGTGGCGCAGACGGAGGGGTGTTCAGCATCCGCGGGCTGACCGGTGTGGGTCTTGGACCGATGGGTCTGGAGACAAGCGTCTCCGTAGAAGGAACGTCCACAGAGGATACAGAGTGTCTGAGCCGTGCGGTACTGTCGGTATGCCTCAGCGTGATCAGGGCATCCATTCTGCAGGCAGGCTCCGCAATGATTGGCTTGGTTGTTGCGACAGGCATGGTGACCCAGATTCTTGTAGGCTCGAAAACACTGGCTGCAAAAGTAATCTTGTCCGAAGAAACCGGGTAAGGAAGATAAGGCATCGTAATGACTGTCTTCGTGTGAGAGTCCTAACAAAGTGTCTCCACATCCGTAAGCAAAACAAGCATAAGCGCGATTGGCATCCACGACCACGATGGTGTAGTCTTGGAGACTGGGAGCTGTGACGAGTTGTTGAAGTTGTTCTGGGCCACAGGGTTGAGGAGGAAGACCTACTTCGTCTAGAAGTTCTTGAGCCGCTTGTGTGATGCGACGATGGTTACTACGAGAGCGGGTCCATTGTCGACGGCGTGGGGGATCGTCTCGATGTTGATGGACCCCTCGAGCTAGAGCGATGGCGCGTGGACAGCATAGAGTTTGGTCATCCTGTGGAACACGTAAGACACAGCGCTTCAATTCTCTGAGACGCGTCGACGCTTGATGCCCTGGTAAATGTTTTCTTTTGTAACCGGAACCTGTGGGAGCCCCACGTACATGAACGAAGGAGAGGGTGAAGGAATCGTCCATCTCAAATTGTTCGTTAGAGTTGAGCATGTGGGAAAGATTCCCAAGTAAGGCGTCTACGCGGGGACCTTGAGCGCGCCATTCTCCGGCCCGCAGTCCCCAACCGTTGTAGGCATAGGCAATACTATTGGAGGCTAGAGCGATGTAAACGCGATCGCCATCGGGAATGTCTTGATCGTTGATTAAGTCGTCTAGAGCGTTACGAAGGCCTTGCACGAGAGCATCGGTCAACCGTTGTCGGGGGATGAACGCTCCAATCTGTCGAGGGCGAAGTTGAAACACGCGTTCACGAACTCCGAGACGGACACTACGTCGTTCTACCACAGGGAGTCTTTCAAAGACGAAACGTCCTGGAGCGGCACCTCCTATTTGTTCGAACTCGTCGAGCGCTTCAACCAAGTCGCTATCACGATCCATGATGAGCTGTTTTTCTTGAAGAAAGACGGTGTGTCTTTTATACAGAACGAGTCACCTTGAAGGACCTTGACGTGTACCCTGGATGGACCAATCCGGAGAGAGATAGGTCTCCTGTGGGGATGGGGGGGTATCCCCCAGAGAGTCATGTGACCCCTTAGGAGCACGTGGATTGGTGGAACGATTTCTGTTAAGTAGCCCGATCGAGTTAGGAGCCTCAGAAAAGTCATGGCGTCCGAACCCAAGAGACGTGTGCTGGAGATGGCGGTAGCCAGACGTACTATGGAGATCGAACAAGACCCAGAGTATGAGGAAGAGGTGTGGGTCAAGCAAGAGAATGGCCGTTGGCGGAAAGAATGTCAGACCACCAAGAAGACCTCGGCGACCCGAGACGAGGCGTCGTATTGGGATCTGTTACCTCCCGAAGTACGTCGACATGTGTTGGAGGTTCGAGATCGAGAGGAGGAGAAGGACCAAGCGAAGGACCGAAGGGAACGTTGGAAACCCATTCACGAAGAGTTATCCCGTCTACCACGTTGCAGTCAACATGGCACGGTACGTTCCGGTTATTTGTATTGGGTCGAAATCGAAGCGAATCTGATGGATTCGTTTATTTTGTTTGATGTCTTTTAGATGACGGCGACGTACGTAGGAGAATCGACTGTCGTGTTTGAATGCGGACCATGTCGTCGTTTTCCCCTGGGGGGTTATCCTCCGGGAAGTCGACTCATGAAATGTCGGTATTGTCTATTAGGGATGTGGGGTTGTCCGGGGTATCGCTATTGTACGGGCAGGTATCGTTCTCGTCGAGAGGGTTTGGTCGTTTGTCGTTGGTGTCGGTGGCCCGTCTACCGAAGAGGTCTTCTTTGCATGCCATTTCGATCCCCTCATTGTCGTTGTTTTCTCGTAGGTCATGGTGTCGGCTAGAATACGATGGTTGGAAGAGGACGATCATTTCGTCGAATGGGAATGTCGTTGTAGTTACGTGGAAATGAGGTGTAGAAAATGGGGCTGCTCTTGTTCGGTGTCTTACGCGTCTTACCGTCGTCCGGGATGTTTGGTTTGTACCTGTGACGTGGGTTATGGATTTCCACCGTGTCGTCATGATTTGGGGGACTGGTGTTATTTGTGTCAGGGATATAGTTGGAGACATGGTACTGAGTGACACCTCTCTTTGCAGGTGATTTGTCAATTTGAGGAAACGATGGATGAGAGGATTTCGAGATGGGTATGGAGAGAGGGTCGTTGGATGTGGCGACGGAGACGACCTCCGAGAACGGAGGAGCAGCGTCGATGGAGGCGGCGTTATTTGACTGAGATTCTGACGTCTTCTTCTTTTTAGATGGTGGTGCAGGAACATAGGACCCGTCAAGGGTATCCTCCGAGGCCGGAGGGACGATGGACTTGGATCAAGTGGGTGTGTTTGTGGAGTTCGTGTACGGAGTCCGCCGCTACATGCATTGATTGTTTGAAACGGTTGGACGTCAATGCCTTTCGTTGCTTGTGTTACGGATGTCTCGTTCGTTGTCGATGTGATGGGTTGGAAGTCTCCTACGGACGTCGTCGTTGTCATACGGGTTATCGTCGGTCTCTTACCTACACTCCTTTTTTTGGTTGACAGGAATTCAATTGGTTCAATTCAATTTTTCCAGACTTTGTACCAGGACGTTGTACCTCTTATGGATATGGATCTTGTACTTCCTATTGCTTTCGTCTTAGGGGCACGGGTCTCTATTGGGACGAGATATTGATTCTTACGTTTCGTTCTCTTTATTATCGTTAGATGTGGTGTCGTCTGAATCAGTTCACCCATTTTTCATACCAACGCGGTTGGACGGAAAAAGAGCTGGACATTACGGCGGAGCTGTGGAAGAGAATCGATGTGGATTTTTGGGATCCGTTTTATGGACTCGTTACTGTATACAACCGTCGATAACCTATGTTATCTATGTTATACGACCATGTGCTTGTTGTCCCAAGAGACGATGGTGACTGTTTTTTTGTTGTTTTCATTAGACTTGGTGTGTCTATAACAGATGTACTCGATTTTCATCCCAGAGGGGTTGGACGGTCAAAGAGTTGGACATTATAGTGGAGTTGTGGAGGGCGGTTGGTGTCCATGGTCGTATTCGTCGCCGTCGCCGTCGCCGGTAGTCTATTTGGGCAGTTGTATTGTTGTGCGACATCGCATGCCCTCCGTGAAGCATGGCGTTATCGAAGACAACCCATATGGCACCCGGAAAAAAAAATGAAAAAGAACCAGACGGGACACTTTTATTTTGTACCTTTTATTGACATTTATGGTCCTTGGTGTCGTCGAACAAGAATATTTAATCGTAAATATCGTTGAAAAATGTTCAAATTAAAGTTTGAGTTTACGTTTCATTTGCATGATTTTCTTGACCACTTTCTCCGTCTTCTTCTTTTTGCCTGGGAGGTTACTGATAGCCCGAATCATTTTGTCGTCAGCTTTCCATTTGTCCTGTAAGTTCCTGGCTTTGGCATAATCCATGTCGTGGGTCTTGGCAATCTTGTCCAAACGATTGATGCCAGGATCCCCTCGTTTGAGTCGTTTGGCCAGTTTGGTGCCAGGACCCATGTACTGATAGCCAGGCCAATGAAACTCGATCCCGGTCTTGGCCAAAGCATTCTGCAAGTCGAACTTGCCACCTCGTTGACGTCGTCGTCGTCGTCGTTGACGTCGTCTCTTAGTAGTCCTCACCATCCAATTGTCGTTTGAGTTTCTTTTCAAAATCCAACCAACCGGGCGGGCGTCGTAATTTATCTGTTTCGGTAGGACGGCGGCGACCTGCTTTCTTACGAATCTTCCTCTTGACCGATTGAGCGGTCGTGTCCGCATAGTCGGCCACACTGTGCCCCATCATCCTGGGGTCCCCTTGAAACGGAAGGTGTCCCCAGTCGACAGACGGAGCCGGTGTCTTGGGGGGTGACTTCTTCTTCCTCGACTTCTTTTTGGGCGGAGCTGCTTTCGGTTGAGTCATGAATCGAAGTCGTTTTTTAGCTTTAGGGGGTGCCGAGGGCGTAGTCTCGGGCGTTGTCTTCTTCTTCTTCTTTACCAACTGCGTCAACATGGAGTGTAAGGGTCCTTGCGCATAGGCATCGGCTTCGGCATCGCGTTCGTCGTCGGCATCTGGTCCAAACCCAAGAGGTTGTCGGACGGCTTTGGTCCACCGTTTCTTTTCGTCGGCTAGAGAGGTGGGCAAGGCGTTCTTCACACCTGGAGGAATCTGATCCGACATGAGAACGGCTTCTTGTTTGGCGGCGATACGGACGGCTTTGGCCAAGGGAATGTTTTCGGTCAGACGTTCCTTGTACACGTCTTCGAGTTGACGTAGTCGTTGGGGATCGATCAAGACTTTGTTTTCAAATCCGGGAATGGTTTCCACTTCGCTCATCGTGAGGTACTAAGATCTTCGCGTCTCTCCCTGGTTTTATAGTAGAGGTCCTGTTTCTCGTATCGTTCGCGTTCCAGATGTCGATTCAATTCGCAGACTTGTTCTTGCAAGACCCCTATCTTTTGTTCGGCAAGCTCCAAGTTCTTATTGCGTTCTTGCAATTGATCGGTCAATTGACGGACAATGTCACATTGTTCTCGTACCCGATGTCGAAGACCTCATATCTGATCCTGTAGGGCACAGAGCGAACGAGGACCGTACATCCACGTGTTGTCACACCAACCATCGTCCGTGTTGCAAATGATCATTGACACAATGATAATAGGCTGTATGCAATCCGAGCCAGAATCGGGTTCGATAGAAATGTCGGCGCATCATCCTTCGTCGGGCTTTTATGCTATGGGTGGAACGACTGATGGCCCGTAACACGCTTCGATCTCGTGGGGTCTCGTTGATCTTGAGTAGGGTGTACTTGGACAAAGGCAGACGTCCCTTGACAATTTCTCGGGCCAATTGACGGATGGCCTCGATCATCTGATCCACGGCATAGTAGAGTTTTCGTAAACGGTCCTCTCCCGACAATCGGGTCAGATCTCGTAGAAACCAACCCAGATAGGGTATTTGGGCACGAACACATCCAGGTATCCGATGACGACACGCTTTCATCGTTTTTTGGGTCTTAGGATGTCACAAGCTGTGTTTAAACGGTGTCCTTTGCTTCGTCGTATCACGTCACAAGCGGTGTTCAGACCATCCCAAAGAGCTCCCCCTGTCTGATTCATCATCAATTGACGTCTCCTTTTAATAGAATGTTTTCGACGAGACATGTCCCCCAAGACCTTTTCGTAAGGTCGAAGTCGTCCCACCGTTTTGGACGATACAGGAATAGTCCCTCGGATCGTGTTCATGACCAATTCACTCACGGCATTGATTTGATCGGCATTGGCGGCCTGAAGTCGTGCCCGACGCGTTTGATGATCGGCTTCTTTCAAGACACTCCGTAGAAACGGCCATTGTCGTTCTATCCTCCACGACATGATGGTGTGTTCCGGGCTATAGATCCGGGGCGTTCTTTTTATACACGGAGAACCCCTGGCCGTCTTCGTTGTCGGCGGCGGCGTCCTTTTCGCCGCGGTTTAGAAGCTGGGATCATCACCAGGTTGCCGCCCTGTTGTACCGATACGGGTAAACCACGTCCGATTTGACGACGTCTCCCGCCCAACCAAATGCAACCGCCACGTTGGCGTCCCATCATGGATACATGGGATCGATTGGACTATCCTGTTATAGTCATGGTCAGCGTGTGAGCTTACACTTTAGTTTCTCGAGGAGGATTTGACCTTTGTACCGGGGCGGTTTATAGGGTGGAATGTGCGTGTACACGATGGCCGAATCGTCTCCACGGTGGGCATCCTCGGCTCGTACTCGATGTACTCCATATCATCGTACGGTTTACGGTGACGTGCTCGGGTCCGAGCATTCTTGCGTGTCACGGCAGCCACGCCTCCGAGCAGGGCGCCTACGCCTGCAGCCACTAAAGGGAGCACCCCGCCACGCTGACGTTGTCGTCGTCGTCGGACGGGTGGTTTTCTTTGTCTTCGTTTCATAGTCCCCTCAAAGGATGTGGATCCCCACGCATCATTCGATCCATCACCATTTTTCGTGCCCAAGGTTTTCGTTGGAGAATTCGTTTCATCATGCCATAATTATATTTAGGCGCTTCATAGTGACCGGTGACTCCTTTGGCACCCATCCTTTTATACCTCTTGTCTTTTCCTAATTGGTACCCAGCAGCCACGGCCTTGCCTAGGACCGTCGTCGCCGTCTGGTTTTGGGCATGATTGTAGGACATCCAAGTTTGTGCATGTCCTTTTATGGATTACTGAGTCGGGAGGAGGTGCGTCGGACTGTGGGTGTGCCACCGTCTTCGTAGACCGTGGTCACGGTGTTGGTATGGGTAATGTTCCGAATACGACGTCCATCCGTTCGTTGACGGGCGTCTTGAGATAACAAATCCATTTGACGTCGAAGTCCATCCTGGTTCAAACGTCGTCGACCTCCTCCAGGAGAACCTCCTCCAGGAGAACCTCCGCCTCCTCCGCCTCCGCCACCAGGAGAACCTCCGCCTCCTCCTCCACCACCACCGCCACCTCTACGGCGGCGGGAACCTGCAGGAGACGCTGGGAGAGGGCGTCGACGTGGGCGTTTCCCTCCGATGGTGGGACGAGGACGACGGGTGGTCGTATTGGAGGGACCACTGGCGGCAAAATCTTGTAAATCTTGGTCGGAGATGTCATAGTCTCTTTGAATCTGTGTTCTCTGAGCGACGGGGATACTCCCGTCCAGGAGAGAACGCATCATGAGTTGTCGTTGGGCTACAAACCCATCGGTCTGTAATCCATCGGTACCGAGCCCCAGTTCGGTCAACAGGGCATTGGAACTGGGGGTCGGCACACGACCCTGATCCAACGTTTCCAAAAACTCTTGGATCGTGCTGTTGGGTGTTTGTGTTCTGACCCCAGGCGGACTGTTTCTTGGGGCCATGTCGGGAATGGTGTTCCCCACACGGGCCGGGGACGTACGTGGTGTCCTGCTCCCTACACCAGCTGGGGAAGAGGTCATCCTGGGTTCAGAGAACGATCGGGTTCCTAGAGGAATGCGTTGAGCGGTCTCGAGTCGTTCACTCAAATGCAAAGAACGTCCTCCCTGTCTTCGACGCCGACGGGCAGCTCATTCTTTGGCTCTACGTCGCTGTCGCTGTTGACGGTACTCTTGCAGTTCCCTTTGATACTTGGAGGGATTGCGTTCAAATTGAAACTGGTCAAACGGCGACCCGGGACTGGAAGGTGTGGAAGGAGCTCTCTCTCGTCGGTACTCTGACAAGGCACGTTGATATTCAGAGGGATCCCAATGGACAAACGGGGATCCTGGGCTACTCATTCACGTTTCCACACTTGGGTCGGACCGTCGGACTGTGTTACACAACTGAACATCCGGTATTGATCGTCTGAGGCAAGGTGAAGATCCATCATTATATACCCGTACGGGCGTTGCGTACACTTTTCGAAGAGACGAAGGACGTCACGCCATCGATCGGGAAAGGCTTCTAACGTCAAGGCCCGAAATCCCGATTGATCTCTGGGATTCTTGAAAACGAAGAGATAATGGGCATTCCTGGAGATGGTCTTGGCATATTTGCCGGGTGGAAACAAATCTTGACACAAATACAACACCGCAATGTTGCGATGATGCGATTCTCGGGTGAATAGATCCAACACGCGTTTGTCGTTCCCTCCTTTATCCATGAAATCGTCCAACACCAGGATCCCACCTTGACTTTTTCCGAACCAATGTCGAAGATGATCCACGTCGGGGATCCCTTCGTGAAATCGGATCCCACGACCTTTCATCCGTTCGAAACGTGGTTGCCATACAGCGTAACAATAATGACACGGTTTGGTCTGACCTCCTTCAAAGACATTGCCTTCCGTCAAGAGGGCTTCGGTCAATTGCGTCTTGCCACTCCCTGATGGGCCGACGATCATCATACTACTGGGTTGCCGTATCATCCTTCATCGACGGTAGCGCTGCACATTTTCTTTTATACCTTTAAAAGCGTGTTTCCCTAGCAAGAGGCCTACTTTCCCAAACGATGGGGCAGGACCCGATAAGAACATGGACATTCCTTCCACAATCTTATCGACCAGTCAGGGTTTATGACGGGCCAAAGCCCCACCCCGCTGTCGTCGTCTCCTACGACGCAGTCTCTTACGACGGACCATCTTGTTATAGGATAGGGTGTGATCCGCCCCTTTTTATAGTACGACCCAAGACAAGACAAGACATGTGATGAAAAAAATTTAATGCAGAAGGATCGGCTCATGCGGCGTACAACATTGAAGGGAGGGTAACGCATTGTACTCTTTGACCATTTGACGACGTACTTGTCGACCCACCCTTCGATCGTTGGCTACAAAATCAGGGGGAGAAAATGTTTGCACAAACTCGTGCATGGTACGTCCCCGAACCCTATCTTTCAAAAACATCAAAGCATAATGACCGCAAGCGGTACTGTTCAAAGCTTGGAGGGTCCGGTCGTTCCATTGCACCGAATCCCATTCGTCTTCGAGCCATCTCTCCAGGTCGGGTGCGTGGTAGGTGGTGATGGGGAGTCCGTAACTGTCCATGACTTCACACCGATTCTGTTCCGTCCAAAGTCCCAACCAGTGTTGACCCGGTTCCCCTCGTGGATCCGTATTGACAATGTAGGTGGCCCGCATCGTACGGGGTGGACGCGATGGAAGTCCGTCGGAGGGATGGACGCCGTGAAAGACGTGTTTCAGGACCGGATCGTCCAATGCCAAGTATCGTAAGGTCACGTCACTCAAGGGCACAAATTCCATCTTGCTCACTCGTATTTTTGATAAACGATGGCTCCGTTGGTACCGGCCTGGAAGCTGTCTTCGAATTCGCCAAACACCAAAATGGTGATGTTCTTATTGGGAGCGGCATTAAATCGGATTTCCAGACGCAGCTTGCCTTTTTGTTTGGGATTTCGATGGTACGGTGAATCGGCATTAGCACTGGGTACGTTATTAAACGTGAACAAGGTACAATTCTTGCCGTAGCCCCAATCTCCTGGCTGGATCATGTGAGGGCGATGGTTTGCCATGGAACCACTGGTTTCCAAGAGACGTTGATAGCCCAACCAGTCTTTCCGTACATTGGTGCCATTCAATTCCAATGTCGGATAGGGATATTCTTCCCCACCTACCAGTTGACGGATACTCTTCACTCCAAAATCTTGGAAGGCGTACGGGTAGTACTCCAAATCCCCATTAAACGCTTTGCTATCCAGCAGTCCGACGACCAAGCGGTCGGGAAGACGACCTGTAAATATTTGGTCTTCGGTCCACAAGGTGGTCTTGCCATCGAACGAAAAGGTTCGGATTTGACTTTTGACCATGGGATAATTGGCCATTTGACCTTTCACATCGATCTTGGCCATCAGTTCGTTGCCCACACTGACATTCAGGTTGACGCGGCACAAATGAAAGGTGACTTTGATATCCCCTGCACCCAATGTGACGTACTTTTTGACCCCCGCGCCACTGGTCTTGGTCCCAAACAGAAAAAAGTCCGGTGTGTTGCAAAACAGTTCCATCACCATTTCTACGCGAGGGACCAACAAACGTCCCGTTCGCATGGCGGCCAAATGAGGATACATGATCATGGTGGCTTTGTTGTTCCCGTAAAACAGTTTGGTGGCCGTCTTCAAGGGATTCGTATTATTGTGCACCCATCCGGCTGTGGTGGAAATGTCATCGTTGGCTCCCGTGGCCCCCAGCTGTTCCGCCACGTTCATGTAATTCACCCAACCTTGAGGGGCCAACAAAGTACTGCCTTCGTCTCGACTGTAATTCAAGATGGTTTCAATGAAAGACTTGTACATGTACGTATCCGTCTGTTCGCTCATTAAGACACCACCCAGTCGTAGATTGATTTGCTTGAAGAGACCGTGGGCGAGATTGTTAGTGACGTACACAAACTTGGTGTTGTCGCCATCTGAAGCTGCATTGGTATCGGCCACGATGCCATTGGTCGACGCCGAATTCAATTTCAGTTCGATTTCAAAAAAACTGCGTCCCAAATCCACAAATTCGTCCAAACCATGAATGGTAAAGGTGATGGGCACGATACCCGTCATGGCTGCACTGTACGGCACCATCCGATACTAATCGATGGTGATGTCCGTCGAAGGCATGGTAAAGAGTTCCAGACTCATCGTCGTCTTCTTCTTCTTCTACGTCGAGGTCGTCGTGTTCTCGGTACGTGAGGGATCAACCAACCACCGTACTGAACGGGGATCCTGCCTTTTATACCACCGGTAGGGGCGGACTGACGTCGACGGTAGGCGCGTTGTCGACGCAACCGCGAATGTACGACCATCGGTCGGAGATTCATTGTCTAAAGATGGACGTCACACGTCGTTTTGCTTTTTTATAGGCATGTCGTCCCCCGGCTTTGAGACCGGCTTTCACCAAGGCACCTGCTTTTCGTTTCAAACCGCGTTTCAATGAGTGTCCCACGACACCTCCGACGTCGCTGAACGAACGACCACTAGCCGCCGCTTGAAGTCCCGTTTGCATGGCGTTCATCAGGACGGGCGATGCAATCTTAATCAAATCTTCGGTGGCACCCGCTCCACGAAGGTACGGAGGATAATACCGTGTTAAACTACCTCCACGCATAATGAAAAATGATGAAAGTCTCCCATGGTGTGTCTTCATTTTATACGTATGCGTTCTGTCGTTTCCGGAACTGAAAGGTGACGATGGTCCTCGTTCCTGTTCCCAAGATAGCCAGACGCCCATCACTCTCGGCCACACTGACTTCGATGACATCCAAATAACGACGACGCATGGGCATCCATTGAATGTGGGTCGGTTCGAAATAGACGTCACCTCCTCCACGTCGGTTATAGTGGACTTCTCGTATCAGAGGGTGTTCGGCATCTCCCATGATGTTGCTACTCACCACGTCTGAGTAGACCAATAAGGTTCGGGAGGCATGACTTAGAGCATTCTGGAATGCTTTGTTCAAATTGAGAAAATGCCACTCTACCGTAAAGCTCAGGAGGAGTGATCCCGAGTTGACCAACCATAAGCGACCCGAGGTCAATTCCGTACTGGACACTCGCTTCGATTTCTTAGCACTCGAGTCATAGAGACTGTATCGAAGATTCGGACCCAGACTGTAGACGCCCTGATTATCGATTTCCAACCATTGCATGTGCAATGCTAAGACTGTGTCCACACCAAATTCCACGACATTATTACCAGGAGCACTTCCCAATACCCCAATGTCCTTTTTTTCCAAGATGG
Source organism: Montipora capricornis (assembly GCF_036669925.1). Lineage (NCBI taxonomy): Eukaryota > Metazoa > Cnidaria > Anthozoa > Scleractinia > Acroporidae > Montipora > Montipora capricornis. Next base: position 182,352 of record NW_027180234.1, on the reverse strand, counting down.
CCACCTCTCCTTCCCATCGAAAGGTCGGCCGACGTGCGTCCTCCACCACACCATTCGCAATTCCTTGCAGAGTACCGATGATCTGCCAATCGATCTCATTGAACACAGCTTTCATAAATCCGACTCCATCCACAATGGCCGAGGCATTCTCGACGACGGCCCTGCGCCACACATTTTCCAAACGGGTCGTGCGACTGTCCGCCGATTCATCCAACAGTTGATACTTGATACTCACCACTTTTTTTTTGTCGGAGAGCAAACCCTTAAGATCTAAGCCACGATCAGGCATGGAAATGGAGGTCAATCCGACCTCCCAGTCCCCTTCAAACTGGACCACTTGAGGGAGTCGCGACTTGAACGTATTGGTGACATTATCCGGAAACTCTTTCGAAGGATCGCTGAGAACGACGATGCGATCCATGGCGACGACGAAAATGAAGACAGAGAGTACTTGTTTTGTCTTTAGGAAAGGCCACGGGACGCCCGTCGATTTCCTTGACACGGACGTGGATCGTCTCGATCTGAGATCCGCGTAGACGATGGTAGTGTACCTGTCGTGGTTCCCACCAGACGCCTCCACTTTTATAGGGGACGGTGCGCAATAGTTCGTCGTACGACTCTTCCAACCATTGACTTTCCGTCAGGTTGACGTAGACGAAAAGGGGACGTTCGACCTGTTGCGTCGCCAATGGGGTGTTCTTGAACTTGGCAAAGGCTTTGTTCAGACGGACAAAACGCCAGTTAAAGGCCTTGGCCATCACCATGAAGTGGGCATTGTTATATATGTTATGAAGAAATCCCTGATTTTCAATAACCACGGCCACTGGACCGGTGTCGGAGGTGAATCTGTTAGGGAATGACGGAAAGACGGACCCATCACGAAAACTTTCTGGGGTGTAGTCCGGTGTCGGGGCGTGTTTTTCGATCGCTTCCGTGAGGAGATTGGGTCCTTTCTTGTAGTACTGTGGTTGGTTGGGCATATATTGAGTATCGATGGTCAACCATCCCATATGGAAAGCCAGTTCAAGGACCCATCCAAAATACTTCCACATGATTCCACTCTGAAACACATACGTATTGTCCAGAAGCAGATCGTCTCCTTTCCACACAAAAGTGGCCATGGTATCATATTTCGTCGTCTTCGGGGGGTTCTGACTTGAATCGACAACCTCAAAGTGAAGGTGCTCTCCGCTTTGTAGACCGTCCGTGATCTTCTGCTGCATTCGATGGATGACCTTCTTGACAAATTCCACACCCGTCTCGGACGGGGTGATCTCCGACAAGAGGATCACCCCTCGTTGATTGCGTGCGATAACGAGTTCTCCGCTGGAATTCCTCGTCGTGGTGGTGTAGTAATAAGTACACAAATATCCTTCCTTATGCCATGTCTCCGGATGACCCACACCATGGTACGCCTCGTGAACCAGGATCTTTTCGGGGTGTACAGGTGGCGGTGGTGGAATGTCAGGCAGAGAGACGCCACTCAATCCCACCTCCCAACGATCCGTGTCCTGCTGCCAAGCACGATCGTTAGGCAGACGGACTTTAAACTCGGAAGGACCATTGTCGGGAAACTCAGATTTTTGAACATGACTCGACAACGTCACATAACGAGACATGATCACCTCTTTATTGTTTCCTCTTGGTTTTTATACATGTCGTAACGCAGAACGAGGCACCCAACTATCGTATTTCTTAGGCCAACCTAACCAACGCACTTTAACGAGGCGCTTGCGTCGTTGCAAGATCTTTTCCACGCGGAACAAAGCTTTGTCGGCCACGGTCACTTTCTGAACGTCTTCTTTGTAGAAACTACCTTCGAGAGGCGTTCCATCCCATTCTTTCAGTTTATACGTGACGACGGGTCCGGGCACCACGCGTTGTATGACAAACACTTCTTTGGTCCAACCCGGCAGATAACCTTTCTTGAACGGACGATGTTTCTTGTTGAGTCGGACACGATCGCCCACTTTGAGTTTGGGACGAGGACGCCGCTTCAATCGTTTGCCGTACAACGTGGACCACACCGCGCCTTCGTTCTTCTCCGTCACGTCGCGTGGCGCCATGCCGATACTCCGATGCCGACTCCCATTGTACCCATCGAGGAGCTGGGGCAACACGTTCACATACACTCGCGTATTACGTGCCGTGAAATAACGATACATGCGTTGCTTTAACGTACGATTAAAACGTTCAACGATAGAAGCTTTGGCATCCCCGTGCGTCGAAAAATGATGAATAACTTCTTTTTCCAACATTTTTTTGAACGGAGCATTGTAAAATTCTTTTCCTGCATCCGTCTGTAAACGCAACGGTTTCCGTCCACTCTGTCGCAGAATCTTTTCGAAGGCCTCTGTCACAGACACCCCGGTCTTGTTCTTGACGGGAACGGCCCAGGCGTACTTGGACAACACGTCGATGACGGTCAAGAGGTATCGGTTTCCTCCATTCCATTTCTTGAGAGGTTGCATCTCCACCAGATCGGCTTGCCATTGATCGTCTTTGTGCAACACCAACACGGGGGACGTCCGAAAACGTCGACGGACTGGACGATGTAACGTGTAGGCCAATTCCCCTTGCAATTCGTCTCGGGCTTCTTTCAAGGACAATCCTTGGGCTTTGGCATAGCGAGCCACGCCGCCTAAGGCGCCGGGGGTGCCGGGATCCGTGTAGGCGGTGACGCCGGAAGCACGGCGGCGGTTCTTCCGCTTCGGCATGTCTTGGTGAGAAGGAGTCGGACTGTTAACTCCAAGAGACTAGGTACGTCTTTCAGGTACTGTTGTTCCAACGTCTGCCACGTACTGTACGCTCTCTCGGGTCCCAGGGTTTGCGTCAACCATGTCAGATACACGACAAAATGAGACCATTTATAGTCGGCCACGCGTTTCAGAGCTGCGAACTCTGCCATGGCATCCACAGGTTCTTGGGTGGGAAACCCGTCCCATTGATCGTCTCCCCCGAGACAGGTCATGAGTTCCCGACACACCCAGGTCAAGATCGACCAACGGAGACGTCGTCCGTACTCGCGATAAGGGAGACGTACGATTTGTTCGAGACCCACCCTCACCACCCGACGACCCAGCTCAGCACACGACATCATCATCATCATCATTACATGTTTTATTTCAAACTTGCTTGCTTTTATACACTCCAACTATCTATGAAAATTCAAATCAATAAAACAAGATTTCAGTAAACTGGGCGTGATGGGACGGATCCGTTCCAACCGTCGGCACCATTCTTCTTCCCTCTTCTCGATGACCTTCTTGAGTTCTGAACGATCCGCCAAAGGTCCCACTTCCCAAGGTTTCCTGTTTCTCCTATTCCTCATCTCCTCCTGACCCCTCAAAAACTTCTCTTGTTCTTCTGCAGCGATACTCTTGACGGTGTCGTGATCGTAACCCTCGGCACGTCTCTTGAGAATCGTCTTGCTCCAGGCCAAATCCACCCACTGGAAAAACTTGCACGACTCCTCTTGTCGACAGGCCAAGAAAAAACGGTCCTTGTTAGGGGAGTCTGGTTTCACCGTTCGCGACAAACGCGCCTTCTCCTGATGATAGCAATGCCAGGGTCCTCGTCGGATATCGTCATGAAGTTGCGCCTCGATGGCATCGATCCAGGTCTGTATTCGATCGGCGCCCATCACAAACAAAGGACACATCCCATCGTGATCTCGGCAGTACAGGTACAGAGCGCCATTCTTGGTCAATCCGCCCGTTAATGGTGTAGCATGAAACGGGCACAGCACGTCGCCCAAAGGTTGGATCAAAGGAGGCGATGATGGCGGCGGTGGTGGTGGTGGCGATTCAGGAGTCGTACAGGTCGGTTCAGGAGCGTGTATGGCAGGATCAAAAGGTACGTCGTGGTGCACCCTGCCTTCGGCCACGGTCACTACAAACGGTGGTGTCCTCGACCGTTCGAGGGGCATCGTGGCCATCATCTGTTCGTACGAAGGCAACTCGGGTGGTACGGAGGCCAACAGAGCATCCAACTCACGAGCCGCTTGGTTCAATTCCTCGTCCTTCTTCATCATCATCTCTTCTTTCCGTTTGGTGGCCGCTTTTTCGCGAGCTTCCTTGTAAATCTTGGCAGGCGGTTGAGCCGTCTCACGAACGACATCCTTCTTTTTACCTCGTTTGGTCGGTTTCTTGGAGTCAGGAAGCGACTGTGCAGGATAACTCATGATGTCCAACTGTGATTCTAACTCGAACGACATCTCTCTTTATAACCCGTAGCACGTGTCCATCTCGTGACTGCTCTTCACGTGCCCCTCACATGGATACTCTCATAAAATCAAGTCCACTTCTTTGGGGCTCCCCATTTCGACATGTCTCATGCGTCCACACAAACAGAAGACGATCCCACTATCTTACGCCTTCTCAAACGTATAGACGCTCTCCTGGATCGCTACTTGTGCAAGGGTTGTCAGTACGAAAAGAACCGACTCCCTTTATCGGCCTTAAAGACCTGGAAACCGGATGCTAATTGGTGCAAAGAGTGCAAATACATCTTCGACGATGCTGACGACCCCGACCCAGAAGTACGCAACCACTGGTGGTCCAAACGAGGGTGGCCCACCAAACTCTATTGGTCCTCCGCCGAATCCTCCTCCTCCTCCTCCGAAGACGACGAAACACCCCTTTGATGACGTGTGCCTCATCCTCGATTTGGAATATTTTTGTAGTGGGCGACAGATCTTACCCAGAGAACTGGGATACTGCTACCATACTGGACACCATCATGGATCCATCCACTACAAACCTTGTGTGGAATGGCCCCATCTCTCTGCCAAAGATCAACGTACCGCTCATTACGTCTCCAAATACGTCCATGGTCTTCCCTACTATCCCAGACAAGGTTATCATGTGGCCAGTGAGCTCCTGGTCGATGTCCGTCGTCTCTACCAACAATTCAAGACCCCACAACGGACCCTCGTGGCTCACAAAGGAGGGATGGAAGGCGAATGGTTGGATACCTGGCAGATTCCTCATCTAGACTTGGAACGCTGGGGATGTCCCAAGTTCGATGATCTACCCCGTCTCCATTCCGTCGGTTCGTGCGGACAACATCAGCATCCCTTACAGTTGCATTGCCCTCAAGTCGAATGCTACCATTTCGTCCAATGGATGCGGTCTCAGCGACTCTTGTCTTACGACACGCGTTACATCAATCATGAACGCACTCAAAGAATGCTAGCCAGTCAGACACCTAGGACCCCGTTACGTCCCGCCCATTGGAAGACGTTCCCTTCACCCAAGTTGAACTACTTTCTTAAAGAACACAAATGTAACCGCCAATGAAAATAAAACATGTTTTTAATTCACATTGGTGTCTTATTAACTTACACCCAATCACTAAGGTACTTGCGATAATAATACATTTGTGTCGAACTTCTAGCATGCAACCATTCCGTGATGTCACGGTGAGGAAAACGATACTCCCACCAACGAATAAAACATTCACTGCGATAAGCTTGTTCCATCTCCATCAAATAGTCCACATCATCCATATGACTAACAAACAAACAAACAAAAAATGTCAACGTCCCAACAGACCCTCCAAGGTGGTCAAATCATCATCCGACAGATCCGTAAACTCAAACCTGTCGTCGTCCTCCTCAAACTCGTCGTCCGTGGGATCTGTGTTCAGATTCCAGATGGTCCGGGTCACTGCATCGTAGACTTCGGGTCAACCACCATGTCAATAAACAACCCACATGCATCGTTTGGTGGCAACATCCCATCTCCACCAAGAGGTCTGGTTTGATCTTGGCGCCTTGAATGCCTCCGGGTAGTTGCTTATTCACCTTCTCCAGGAACGCCATCAGATCGTTATCACATTTTAAGTCGAGGACCTCCTCGCCACAGATGACACATGAGAACTCCGTCGTATCGTCTGCATCGAGGAATTGACCTGTAGGTTTCGCCTTCTCCGCCCAACGGACAGCCGCCTTCATTTCCACATCATTCGTGTCCACCTCTTTGTCCACATCTTTCTGTCGAGTCGAGATGGTGAATACGGGACCAGCAAATCCAATATTTCCATGACCATGACCCCGACCGACCATGACAGTCATCACTGAATTCATCAATGACCTGTTTCTTTGTTCTCTCTGCGCGCGTCGCATATCTCTAATCGGTTCTGCGATAGACAAACAACCACCCATAGACTTCAACAAGAATGGCGATCTTTTCAACGTCTCGGTTCTTATAGACCTCTCTGGACCTCGTTTTCAAGAAGAGACCTTTCCTGGAGGGGTACCCCCCCCCCATCCCCCCTCTAAGTCACCTGACCTGTCACATGACCCATTAGGGTCTCTTATAAGAGCGCGCGATCATAAACACCTTCATTCTCTTCTCCATGCTTCGCCAATATGCCACCCGTCACGCGCTCGCAAGCCAGAAGGGCCAGAGAGAGACTGACGCGCATCTACGCGTTTTACCTAGAGAACAGAGAGGAACTCCTGAGGAAGAAACAGGAACTAGAACAGAAGAAAGCCGAGCAGCGACACCGCCAAGAGCAAATCCAGAAACAGTTCGAAGAGGAAAACAAATGCGTGATCTGCCTCGAGTACCACCTGACAGAGCCCCACAAACTCGAACATCTCTCCTTCACAGCCATCTGTGGACACCTGGGAGCCATACGTCAACTCAGGTACCGATCCGTCCCCATGAAGATGTTTTGCTGCAAACAAAGAATGCACGACCGGTGCCTGTACGCGTTCCTGGCCTCTCAGTACGGGTACATGAGTCAGCAACAAAGGAAGGAATGGAAATGTCCTCACTGCCGTACCAGTCTGATCGTTGTGGGGAACAGATACTTTCCAAATCGGGACAGCGTCAGACGAAACTTGTTCGGAAGTTAACGCATGCCTCTGACGTATTCAAAAAACATGGGAAAGGTCTTTGTCAAATAGGTACGACACCCGTTCCTTGGCGTTATCGTTCCTACTGGGATCGCTTTCGTGATCATTTTTATATCTCGTTCTTTCGATTCATGTATCTCCATCCTTTAGCTCAGACGCACACCATGGACGACCCATCTATCATGATTCTATGTTGTCTAGCCTTGTTAAACTTTTTAATAGGGTAGTAGGTCCTGGATTCCTACACCATTGTCTTAGGGACGAGTAGACACCAGGTCTCCTCACACGTTCCCGCTTGTACATTAAGTTTGTTTGTTATCATTAAACCGTTGATGATTCGAGAAAAACAAAAAATCTGCTCTCTTCAAATGTTCCCCCCGGATCTCGTGCACATTCCTGACATACTTTCTGTGATGTCCCCCGATTATGACGTCGATTGGACTTTGACCCCACCGTCTAAACCAATCCTCTTCACGTGTGCACGTGA
>NW_027180234.1:155000-170000 GCF_036669925.1 Montipora capricornis | reverse complement strand
AAGTCTCAAGAGTAATTAAGAGGGACCGTTTTAGATCTAAAATTAAGGTACCCTTTGACCTTACCCTTCTAATGTTAATTCTATGACTGTATATAATTGAGGCCAATTGGGATTAGTTGTAATGCCACGAGTCTTATCTACCAAGAATTAAGTAAAGTCATGATCAGCGAGACCTGGGGAACAAAACTAGAAGAAAATTGAATCAATAATCGATTGCATTCTTCTTCCCTATTTAGAATTAAACAATCTTGTTGATGGCGATCTTTTTTAAACAAAGTGTTAATTACGCAATGGTTTCGTACTTAAGAGCCACCTCTCTTAAGGAGGTTTAAACCAGTTTTAACACTTTCAACAAACTGTACTATGTGGAAGGATTGAATCTCACAAACTTTTTTACTTCATGGTAACGTTGTAAAAACAAAAATAGACGCTTATATAAATACAACCATCAATGTTACGTAATGGATGACTATAGATTAATTAAGCAACGGTTTGGTACTTCAGAGCCTCCCCTCTTAGGGAGGTTTAAACCAGTTTTATTACTTTCAACAAACTGTACTATTTCGTGGGACTGAATCTCGCAAACTTTTTTACTTCATGGTAGTGTTATAATGTCATAAAAAACAAAAATAGATACTTATATAAATGCAAGCACCAATGTGATGTCATGGATGACCATGAATAAAAAAGAGCTTTCGAACACTAACGGACTACGTTTTGTCTCCAAACGCATATATCTTAAAAGAAACTGGGCAAGCCCGTCTTTTTATTGCTGGAAAGTGAATAGCATACTGGGATGAAACGTTCTTCAATATTTTAAAAAAATTATTTTGAGCAGATTCATAGCCACCCTCACAATTAAAAAAACGTAAGGTCTCTCAAAATCCGCACTAGAGAATATTTTTAAACTTTGCAGAGAAATTCGTTTTAGCCTACTAATAACTTTTCGGCAATAAAAAAAGGGGGTCACCGAGTTCTTTTTAGATATATAAGCGCTTAAACATAAGAAATAGGGCTTTCTTTAGATAGTTATTTTGTTGCCATTGTAATCTATTACGTCACATTAATATGTGCATCTTTTTGAGCAGTTAAAGGTGTTTCATATGGTACCATAACATTGGCATTAGGTGAAACATTTTTGTACAATTCATCTTTCTAATAACACATTCCCTCCAAATTGTTGAAACCTATTTGAGCCACCTCAAGATAAATTAGTGCAACGTTAACTTAGTTTTGGATTACTATCCATATACATTACGTTTCATGTTTTCATTTCTAGACGTCTTTACAACAATGAAATAACTGAACTCCCAAAAAAAGTTTTCTCGGGACTCACTTCCCTATCTTCCCTGTAAGTATATTGACCCAAAAACAAATTTAAAATATGATATAGCTATGCGCCTGGTCACTCCACAAGGAATTGTCTGACTTAGTAGTTACAAACCGATTCGCACAGCTGATTTAAATCAAGTCTTAAGAACTATTGATACGGACCGTTTTAGGTCTAAAATTACGGTACTTTTACACCTTACCCCTCTAATGTTAATTCCATGACGCTATATAATTGAGGTCAATTGGAATTAGTTGTAATGCCACGAGTCTCATCTACTAAGAATTAGGTGAAGTCATGATCAGCGAGATCTGGGAAAGAAAACTAAATTAAAATTAAAACCACAAGTGATTGCATTGTTCTTCCTTATTAAGAATTAAACAATGTTGTTGCTATGGATTTTTTTTTTAACAAAGTGTTAACTAAGCAACGGTTTGGTACTTAAGAGCCGCCTCTCTTAGGGAAGTTTAAACCAGTTTCAACACTTTCAACAAACTGTACTATTTGGTGGGATTGAATCTCGCAAACTTTTTTACTTCATGGTAGTGTTATAATGTCATATAAAACAAAAATAGATGCTTATATAAATGCAAGCACCAATGTGACGTAATGGATGACCATGGACAAAAAAGAGCTTTCTAACTACGTTTTGTCTCCAAACGCATATATCTTAAAAGGAAACTGGGTGACCCCGTATTTTTATTGCTGGAGAGTGAATAGCATACAAGGATGAAACTTTTTTCAAAGTTTAAAAAGATTATTTGGAGCAGATTCATTGCCACCTTAACAATTAAAAAAATTTAAGTTCTCTCTAAATCCGCTCAAGAGAATTTTTTTAAACTTTGCAGAGAGTTTCGTTTTAGCCTACTAATCACTTTTCGGCAATAAAAAATGGGGGTCACCGAGTTCTTTTTAGATATATAAGCGCTTAAACATAAGATATAGGGCTTTTTTTTAAATGGTTCTTTTGTTGCCATTGTAATCTATTACGTTACATTAATATGTGCATCTTGTTAAGCAGTTAAAGGTGTTTCATATGGTACCATAACATTGGCATTAGGTGAAACATTTTTGTACAATTCATCTTTCTAATAACACATTCCCTCCAAATTGTTGAAACCGGTTTGAGCCACCTCAAGATAAATTAGTGCAACGTTAACTTAGTCTTGGATTTCTATCCATATACATTACGTTTCATGTTTTCATTTCTAGACATCTTCACAGCAATGAAATAACTGAAATCCCAGAAAACGTTTTCTCAGGACTCACTTCCTTATCTTACCTGTAAGTATATTGACCCAAATACAATTCAAAAATATGATATAGCTATGCGCCTGGTCACTCCACAAGGAATTGTCTGACTTAGTTACAAAGCGATTCGCACAGCTCATTTAAATCAAGTCTTAAGAGTAATTAATACGGACCGTTTTAGATCTAAAATTACGGTAATCTTAGACCTTACCCTTCTAGTGTTAACTCTATGACGCTATATAATTGAGGCCGATTGGGATTAGTTGTAATGCCACGTGTCTTATCTACCAAGAATTAGGTAAAGTCATGATCAGCGAGATCTGGGAAAGAAAACTAGAATAAAATTAAATCAATAATCGGTTGCATTGTTCTTCCCTATTTAGAATTAAACAATCTTGTTGCTGGCGATCTTTTTTAAACAAAGTGTTAATTATGCAATGGTTTCGTGCTTAAGAGCCACCTCTCTTAAGGAGGTTTAAACCCGTTTTAACACTTTCAACAAACTGTACTGTTTGGAAGGATTGAATCTCGCAAACTTTTTTACTTAATGGTTATGTTGTAAAAACAAAAATAGACGCTTATATAAATACAAGCATCAATGTTACGTAATGGATGACTATAGAAACAAAAGAGCCATCTAACCCTAAAGGCCTACATTTTGTTTTTCAAGACATATATCTTAAAAGAAACTGGGTAACCCCGTCTTTTTATTGCTGGAGAGTGAATAGCATACTGGGATGAAACGTTCTTCAAAGTTTGAAGAAAGTTATTTGGAGCAGATTCATAGCCACTCTCACAATTAAAAAAACTTAAGGTCTCTCAAAATCCGCACTAGAGAATATTTTAAACTTTGCAGAAAAATTCGTTTTAGCCTACTAATCACTTTTCGGCAATAAAAAATGGGGCTCACCAAGTTCTTTTTAGATATATAAGCGCTTAAACATAAGATATAGGGCTTTTTTTAGATGGTTCTTTTGTTGCCATTGTAATCTATTACGTCACATTAATATGTGCATCTTGTTAAGCAGTTTAAGGTGTTTCATATGGTACCATAACATTGGCATTAGGTGAAACATTTTTGTACAATTCATCTTTCTAATAACACATTCCCTCCAAATTGTTGAAACCTATTTGAGCCACCTCAAGATAAATTAGTGCAACGTTAACTTAGTTTTGGATTACTATCCATATACATTACGTTTCATGTTTTCATTTCTAGACGTCTTTACAACAATGAAATAACTGAACTCCCGGAAAAAGTTTTCTCAGGACTCACTTCCTTATCTTCCCTGTAAGTATATTGACCCAAATACAATTTCAAAATATGATATAGCTATGCGCCTGGTCACTCCACAAGGAATTGTCTGACTTAGTTACAGAGGGATTCGCACAGCTGTTTTAAATCAAGTCTCAAGAATGATCAATACGGACCGTTTTAGGTCTAAAATTACGGTACTCTTACACCTTACCCCTCTAATGTTAATTCTATGACGCTATATAATTGAGGCCAATTGGGATTAGTTGTAATGCCACGAGTCTCATCTACTAAGAATTAGGTGAAGTCATGATCAGCGAGATCTGGGGAAGAAAACTAAATTAAAATTAAAACCACAATTGATTGCATTGTTCTTCCTTATTAAGAATTAAACAATGTTGTTGCTAGGGATTTTTTTTTACAAAGTGTTAATTAAGCAACGGTTTGGTACTTAAGAGCCACCTCTCTTAGGAAGGTTTAAACCAGTTTTAACACTTTCAACAAACTGTACTATTTGGTGGGATTAAATCTCGCAAACTTTTTTACTTCAGGGTAGTGTTACAATGTCGTATAAAACAAAAATAGATGCTTATATAAATGCAAACACCAATGTGACGTAATGGATGACCATGCACAAAAAAGAGCTTTCTAACACTAACGGACTACGTTTTGTCTCCAAACGCATATATCTTAAAAAGAAATTGGGTGACCCCGTATTTTTATTGCTGGAGAGTGAATAGCATACAAGGATGAAACTTTTTTCAAAGTTTAAAAAGATTATTTGGAGCAGATTCATTGCCACCTTCACAATTAAAAAAATTTAAGTTCTCTCTAAATCCGCTCAAGAGAATTTTTTTAAACTTTGCAGAGAGTTTCGTTTTAGCCTACTAATCACTTTTCGGCAATAAAAAATGGGGGTCACCAAGTTCTTTTTAGATATATAAGCGCTTAAACATAAGATATAGGGCTTTTTTAGATGGTTCTTTTGTTGCCATTGTAATCTATTACGTCACATTAATATGTGCATCTTGTTAAGCAGTTTAAGGTGTTTCATATGGTACCATAACATTGGCATTAGGTGAAACATTTTTGTACAATTCATCTTTCTAATAACACATTCCCTCCAAATTGTTGAAACCTATTTGAGCCACCTCAAGATAAATTAGTGCAACGTTAACTTAGTTTTGGATTACTATCCATATACATTACGTTTCATGTTTTCATTTCTAGACATCTTGACAACAATAAAATAACTGAACTTTCAGAAAAAGTTTTCTCAGGACTCACTTCCTTATCTTCCCTGTAAGTATATTGAGCCAAATACAATTTAAAAATATGATATAGCTATGCGCCTGGTCACTGCACAAGCAATTGTCTGACTTAGTAGTTACAAAGCGATTCGCACAGCTGATTTAAATCAAGTCTCAAGAGTAATTAATACGGACCGTTTTAGGTCTAAAATTAAGGTACTCTTTGACCTTACCCTTCTAATGTTAATTCTATGACGCTATATAATTGAGGCCAATTGGGATTAGTTGTAATGCCACGAGTCTTCTCTACCAAGAATTAAGTAAAGTCATGATCAGCGAGACCTGGGGAACAAAACTAGAAGAAAATTGAATCAATAATCGATTGCATTGTTGTTCCCTATTTAGAATTAAACAATCTTGTTGCTGGAGATCTATTTTAAACAAAGTGTTAATTACGCAATGGTTTGGTACTTAAGAGCCACCTCTCTTAAGGAGGTTTAAACCAGTTTTAACACTTTCAACAAACTGTACTGTTTGGAAGGATTGAATCTCGCAAACTTTTTTACTTAATAGTAATGTTGTAAAAACAAAAATAGACGCTTATATAAATGCAAGCATCAATGTTACGTAATGGATGACTATAGAAACAAAAGAGCCATCTAACCCTAAAGGCCTACATTTTGTTTTTCGACAATTATATCGTAAAAGAAACTGGGTAACCCCGTCTTTTTATTGCTGGAGAGTGAGTAGCATACTGGGATGAAACGTTCTTCAAAGTTTGAAGAAAGTTATTTGGAGCAGATTCATAGCCACCCTCACAATTTAAAAACAATTAAGGTATCTCAAAATCCGCTCCAGAGAATGTTTTCAAACTCTGCAGAGAGTTTCGTTTTAGCCTACTAATCACTTTTCGGCAATAAAAAATGAGGGTCACTGAGTTCTTTTTAGATATATAAGCGCTTAAACATAAGATATAGGGCTTTTTTTAGATGGTTCTTTTGTTGCCATTGTAATCTATTACGTCACATTAATATGTGCATCTTGTTAAGCAGTTTAAGGTGTTTCATATGGTACCATAACATTGGCATTAGGTGAAACATTTTTGTACAATTCATCTTTCTAATAACACATTCCCTCCAAATTGTTGAAACCTATTTGAGCCACCTCAAGATAAATTAGTGCAACGTTAACTTAGTTTTGGATTACTATCCATATACATTACGTTTCATGTTTTCATTTCTAGACGTCTTTACAACAATGAAATAACTGAACTCCCAGAAAAAGTTTTCTCAGGACTCACTTTCTTATATTACCTGTAAGTATATTGAGCCAAATACAATTTAAAAATATGATATAGCTATGCGCCTGGTCACTGCACAAGCAATTGTCTGACTTAGTAGTTACAAAGCGATTCGCACAGCTGATTTAAATCAAGTCTCAAGAGTAATTAATACGGACCGTTTTAGGTCTAAAATTAAGGTACTCTTTGACCTTACCCTTCTAATGTTAATTCTATGACACTATATAATTGAGGCCAATTGGGATTAGTTGTAATGCAACGAGTCTTATCTACCAAGAATTAGGTAAAGTCATGATCAGCGATATTGGGGGAAAAAAACTAAAATTAAATTAAAACCACAATTGATTGCATTGTTCTTCCTTATTTAGAATTAAACAATGTTGTTGCTGGCGCATTTTTTTTAACAAAGTGTTAATTAAGCAACGGTTTGGTACTTAAGAGCCACCTTTCTTAGGGAGGTTTAAACCAGTTCTAACACTTTCAACAAACTGTACTATTTGGTGGGATTGAATTCCGCAAACTTTTTTACTTCATGGTAATGTTATAATGTCATATAAAACAAAAGTAGATGCTTATATAAATGCAAGCATCAATGTGACGTAATGAGTGACCATCGAAAAAAAGAGTTTTCTAACACTAACGGCCTACATTTTGTCTCCAAACGCATATATCTTAAAAGGAAACTGGGTGACCCCGTATTTTTATTGCTGGAGAGTGAATAGCATACAAGGATGAAACTTTTTTCAAAGTTTAAAAAGATTATTTGGAGCAGATTCATTGCCACCTTCACAATTGAAAAAAATTAAGTTCTCTCTAAATCCGCTCAAGAGAATTTTTTTAAACTTTGCAGAGAGTTTCGTTTTAGCCTACTAATCACTTTTCGGCAATAAAAAATGGGGGTCACCGAGTTCTTTTTAGATATATAAGCGCTTAAACATAAGATATAGGGCTTTTTTTAGATGGTTCTTTTGTTGCCATTGTAATCTATTACGTCACATTAATATGTGCATCTTGTTAAGCAGTTAAAGGTGTTTCATATGGTACCATAACATTGGCATTAGGTGAAACATTTTTGTACAATTCATCTTTCTAATAACACATTCCCTCCAAATTGTTGAAACCTATTTGAGCCACCTCAAGATAAATTAGTGCAACGTTAACTTAGTTTTGGATTACTATCCATATTTATCACGTTTTATGTTTCATTTATAGAGATCTTGACAACACTCAAATAACTTAACTCCCAGAAAAAGTTTTCTCAGGACTCACTTCCTTATATTCCATGTAAGTATATTGGGCCAAATACAATTTAAAAATATGATATAGCTATGTGCCTGGTCACTGCACAAGCAATTGTCTGACTTAGTAGTTACAAAGCGATTCGCACAGCTGATTTAAATCAAGTCTCAAGAGTAATTAAGAGGGACCGTTTTAGATCTAAAATTAAGGTACTCTTTGACCTTACCCTTCTAATGTTAATTCTATGACGCTATATAATTGAGGCTAATTGGGATTAGTTGTAATGCCACGAGTCTTATCTACCAAGAATTAGGTAAAGTCATGATCAGCGATATTGGGGGAAAAAAACTAAAATAAAATTAAAACCACAATGTATTGCATTGTTCTTCCTTATTTAGAATTAAACAATGTTGTTGCTAGCAATTTTTTTTTAACAAAGTGTTAATTAAGCAACGGTTTGGTACTTAAGAGCCACCTTTCTTAGGGAGGTTTAAACCAGTTCTAACACTTTCAACAAACTGTACTATTTGGTGGGATTGAATTCCGCAAACTTTTTTACTTCATGGTAATGTTATAATGTCATATAAAACAAAAGTAGATGCTTATATAAATGCAAGCATCAATGTGACGTAATGAGTGACCATCGAAAAAAAGAGTTTTCTAACACTAACGGCCTACATTTTGTCTCCAAACGCATATATCTTAAAAGGAAACTGGGTGACCCCGTATTTTTATTGCTGGAGAGTGAATAGCATACAAGGATGAAACTTTTTTCAAAGTTTAAAAAGATTATTTGGAACAGATTCATTGCCACCTTAACAATTAAAAAAAATTAAGTTCTCTCTAAATCCGCTCAAGAGAATTTTTTTAAATTTTGCAGAGAGTTTCGTTTTAGCCTACTAATCACTTTTCGGAAATGAAAAATGGGGCTCACCGAGTCCTTTTAGATATATAAGGGCTTAAACATAAGACATCGGGCTTTTTTTAGATGGTTCTTTTCTGGTCATTGTAATCTATTACGTGACATTAATGTGTGCATCTTGTTAAGCAGTTTAAGGTGTTTCATATGGTACAATAACATTGCCATTAAGTAAAACATTTTTGTACAGTTCATATTTCTAATAACACATTCCCTCCAAACTGTTGAAACCTATTTGAGCCACCTCAAGATAAATTAGTGGAACGTTAACTTAGTTTTGGATTACTATCCATATACATTACGTTTCATGTTTTCATTTCTAGAGATCTTGACAACAATAAAATAACTGAGCTCCCAGAAAAAGTTTTCTTAGGACTCACTTCCTTATCTTCCCTGTAAGTATATTGAGCCAAATACAATTTAAAAATATGATTTAGCTATGCGCCTGGTCACTGCACAAGCAATTGTCTGACTTAGTAGTTACAAAGCGATACGCACAGCTGATTTAAATCAAGTCTCAAGAGTAATTACTACGAACCGTTTTAGGTCTAAAATTAAGTTACTCTTTGACCTTACCCTTCTAATGTTAATTCTATGACGCTATATAATTGAGGCCAATTGGGATTAGTTGTAATGCCACGAGTCTTATCTACCAAGAATTAAGTAAAGTCATGATCAGCGAAATCTGAGGAAGAAGACTAAACTAAAATTGAAACCACAATGTATTGCATTGTTCTTCCTTATTTAGAATTAAACAATGTTGTTGCTGGCGACTTTTTTTTAACGAAGTGTTAATTAAGCAACGGTTTTGTACTTAAGAGCCACCTCTCTTAGCGACGTTTAAACCAGTTCTAACACTTTCAACAAACTGTACTATTTGGTGGGATTGAATCTCGCCAACATTTTTTACTTCATGGTAATGTTATAATGTCATATAAAACAAAAATAGATTCTTATATACATGCAAGCACCAATGTGACGTAATGGATGACCATGGGTAAAAAAAGAGCTTTCTAACACTAACGGCCTACATTTTGTCTCCAAACGCATATATCTTAAAAAGAAACTGGGTGACCCCGAACTTTCATTGCTGGAGAGTGAATAGCATACAAGGATGAAACTTTTTTCAAAGTTTAAAAAGATTATTTAGGGCAGATTAATAGCCACCTTGACAATTTAAAAAAAATTAAGGTCTCTCTAAATCCGCTTAAGAGAATTTTTTTAAACTTTGCAGAGAGTTTTGTTTTAGCCTACTTATCACTTTTCGGCAATAAAAAATGGAGGTCACTGAGTTCTTTTAGATATATAAGCGCTTAAATATAAGATATAGGGCTTTTTTTAGATGGGTCTTTTGTTGTCATTGTAATCTATTACGTCACATTAATATGTGCATCTTGTTAAGCAGTTAAAGGTGTTTCATATGGTACCATAACATTGCCAAGTGTGAAACATTTTTGTACAATTCATCTTTCTAATAACACATTCCCTCCAAATTGTTGAAACCTGTTTAAGCCAACTCAAGATAAATTAGTGCAACGTTAACTTAGTTTTGGATTACTATCCATATACATTACGTTTCATGTTTTCATTTCTAGATATCTTGACAACAATGAAATAACTGAACTCCCAGAAAACGTTTTCTCTGGACTCACTTCCTTATCTTACCTGTAAGTATATTGATTCAAATTCAATTTAAAAATATGATATAGCTATGCGCCTGGTCACTCCACAAGCAATTGTCTGACTTAGTAGTTACAAAGCGATTCGCACAGCTGATTTAAATCAAGTCTCAAGAGTAATAAATACGGACCGTTTTAGGTCTAAAATTAAGGTACTCTTTGACCTTACCCTTCTAATGTTAATTCTATGACGCTATATAATTGAGGCCAATTGGGATTAGTTGTAATGCCACGAGTCTTATCTACCAAGAATTAGGTAAAGTCATGATCAGCGAGATCTGGGGAAGAAAACTAAAATACAATTGAAACCACAATTGATTGCATTGTTCTTCCTTATTTAGAATTAAACAATGTCGTTGCTGGCGATTTTTTTTTAACGAAGTGTTAATTAAGCAACGGTTTGGTACTTAAGAGCCACCTCTCTTAGGGAGGTTTAAACCAGTCTTAACACTTTCAACAAACTGTACTATTTGGTGGGATTGAATCTCGCAAACTTTTTTACTTCATGGTAATGTTATAATGTCATATAAAACAAAAATAGATGCTTATATAAATGCAAGCACCAATGTGACGTAATGGATGACCATGGAAAAAAAAGAGCTTTCCCAAAACTAACGGCTTACATTGTGTCTCCAAACGCATATATCTTAAAAAGAAACTGGGCGACCCCGTATTTTTATTGCTGGAGAGTGAATAGCATACAAGGATGAAACTTTTTTCAAAGTTTAAAAAGATTATTTGGAGCAGATTCATAACCACCTTCACAATTAAAAAAAATTAAGGTTTCTGTAAATCCGCTCCAGAGAGTTTTTTAAACTTTGGAAAGAGTTTCGTTTTAGCCTACTAATCACTTTTCGTCAATAAAAAATGGGGGTCACCGAGTTCTTTTTAGATATATAAGCCCTTTAACATAAGATATAGGGCCTTTTTTTTAGATGGTTCTTTTCTTTCCATAATAATCTATGACGTCACAGTAACATGTGCATCTTGTTAAACAATTAGTAGTGCTTCATATGGTATTATAACATAGCCATTAATTGAAACATTGTTGTGGAGTTCATCTTTGTAATAACACATTCCCCCAAATTGTTGAAACCGGTTCGAGCCACCTCTAGATACATTAGTGCAACGCTAACTTAGTTTTCAATTATATTACTTTCCATATACCTTACGTTTCATGTTTTCATTTCTAGATATCTTCATGACAATAAAGTAACTTAACTCCCAGGAAACGTTTTCTCAGGACCCACTTCTTTATTTTACATGTAAGTATATTGCCCCAAATACACTTTAAAAAATACGACATAGCTATGCGCCTGGTCACTCCAGAAGGAATTGTCTGACTTCGTTACAAAGCGATTCGCACAGCAGATTTAAATCAAGTCTCAATAGTAGTTAATACTGAGAGTTTCAGGTCTAAAATTAAAGTACTCTTTGACCTCACCCTTCTAATGTTAATTCTATGTTGCTATATAATTGAGGCAGATTGGGATTAGTTGAAATGCCACGAGTCTTATCTACCAAGAATTAAGTAAAGTCATGATCAGCGACATTTGGGGAATAAAATTGAAACCATAATTGATTGCACTGTTTTTCCTTATTTAGAGTTAAACAATGTTGTTGCTGTTGATTTTTTTAAACGAATGGTTAATTAAGCAACTGTTTGGTACTTAAAAGGGACGAGTAATGGACTTCGACAACGATCTGTCGCCCGTCGAGCCGTAATCAAAGTGAGCTGTAGTTCTAATATTGTACAAGTGTGGTGTTTTGTACAACACGGAAATCAAATGGAAACTTCTTTAGTAACTTATGGGTTTAACAAAGACAGAGACTTGGATCTGTGATCTGTGTTGTCTGGCTTATTTGTTTACACTCAATTCTACACAGTCTTCCGGTAACAATTGGAAATTTCACAAATTCTTGTTAGTCAAAAATTATTTGAAAGAAATCTTTTTGCCCATTTTTTGATTGATAATTCAAGTAAAGGGTTTTTCAGTTTTAAACTGAAAAACCCTTTTATTTGAATTATTGTTACCAGAAGACTGTGCATAGCTATGTCATATTTTAAAAGTGTATTTGGGGCAATATACTTACATGTAAAATAAAGCGGTGAGTCCTGAGGAAACTTTTCCTGGGAGTTGAGTTATTTTATTGTCATGAAGATATCTAGAAATGAAAATATGAAACGTAATGTATACGGAAACTAATATAATTGAAAACTAAGTTAACGTTGCACTAATTTATCTTGAGGTGGCTCAAACCAGTTTCAACAATTTGGGGGGAATGTGTTATTAGAAAGATGAACTCCACAACAATGTTTCACTTAATGGCTATGTTATAATACCATATGAAGCACTACTAATTGCTTAACAAGATGCACATATTACTGTGACGTCATAGATTATTATGGAAAGAAAAGAACCATCTAAAAACGCCCTACAGTTTGTGTTTAAGCGTTTATATATTCAAAACGAGCTCGGTGACTCCCATTTTTTATTGCCGAAAAGTGATTAGTAGGCTAAGACGAAACTCTCTGCAAAGTTTAAAAAAATTCTCTGGAGCGGATTTAGAGAGACCTTAATTTTTTTAATTGTGAAGGTGGCTATGAATCTGCTCCAGATAATCTTTTTAAACTTTGAAAAAACTTTCATCCTTGTATGCTATTCACTCTCCAACAATAAAAAGAGGGAGTCACCCAGGTTCATTTTAAGAAATATGTGTTTAAAAACAAAATGTAGGCCGTTAGGGTAAGATGGCTCTTTTGTTTCTATGAAAATCCATTACGTCACATTGATGCTTGCATTTTTATAAGCATCTATTTTTGTTTCATATTGCATCATAACATTACCATTAAGTAAAAAAGGTTGCTAGATTCAATCCTTCCAAATAGTACAGTCGATTGAAAGTGTTAAAACTGGTTTAAACCTACTTTTAAGTAGCACTTTTTAGTAGCTCTTAAAAGAGCTTCTGCCTGAGAGACCGGGGCAGACTTGGAAATGAATGTCGGCCGATTTCGCTTAAAATTGGTACACAAAGTACTTATGTCGACTTATGTAATATGCCAAAGTTTCAGCTTCAACGACTTTTTTTTAGCCTAGTTCTGGATATCAGCCCCTCAGGGGTCCCCAGAGGCTGATTTTCAGTGCAATTTTGACCACTTTTAAATCTCTTTTTTAGCAACATGAAATTAATTTCAGGCGAAAAAAAAACCATCTTTGTAAAGCCCTTTCCTTAGGCTTTTATGGGTGACAACATTAGCTCATGGAAATTTTTTGCTAGCCTGTGGCCGTTATCACAACTTAGTCATATTTGATGCATATGGGAAGCAACCGGAAATGGCCTGTTTTTCAGACCAAATATTTTCCATGCCCATGTTTTATATCTTGAGGTCTTAGTATCCCTGCAACGTTCAGCCCTTAGTTTAGTAATATCAAGAAAAAAATATTAAGGTTGAGGCTTTTTTTTAAGAAAAAAACTTACGAGAAGATGGCTAACCAGGCCACTTCCGGTTAAAGTTTCAACAAAGCGTGTCTGCAAAAATCAGCCATTTAATTTCGATTATCTTTTTTCCTTCCAAGTTATGGTTAAAAGAGACTCTGAAGTTAATTGTCACCAAAAAGAATACAAGAATTTGGTTTTATCAACGGAGTTGATAATGTAAATTGGCCACCATACAGGGATTCTAAAAGCTGACGTTTCGAGCGTTAGCCCTTCATCAGAGCGAATCGAGGGATTATGGGTTACGTGTAGTTTTTGTAGTAGAGTAGGAGCTACGCTATTGGTGGTAACATGGCAACGTGAAAAATAGGAATATATTAGTTAAATGAAAAGCGTTCGTTAATACCGTGAGGATTAAGGGTGCCGATTTGAAAGATGAATTTTTGTTCCAGATTCTTGCGGCTTTCCGTCGTACCTAGATGCAGGGAAAGGCCGCAGATAGCCATGTGTTTTTGGAGTGGTTAGGCAGATTAAAAGGACGAGCGACTGGCTTAGATGCATCCTTGTCATTCTTCTCAAGATTGCGAAGGTGTTCGCGGAATCGGTCACCTAGTCGTCTACCTGTCTCACCAATGTATAATTTATTGCATAACGTACAGGTTATGCAATAAATGACATTTGCGGAGGTACATGTGAAACGATCGGTGATCTTAACAGATCGCTTAGGTCCCGATATCTTGCTAGTGTTAACAATGAAAAGACAAGTTTTGCATCGTGAGTGCGCGCATTTGAAAGTGCCGGGTTGCTCGTTAGTTTTGAGCGCGCTTCTAACTAAAAAGTTGCCTACGTTTTTGTCGCGTTTGAATGAAATAAGTGGAGGTTGCGAAAAGACTCTACCAGTCTCGGGATCATTTTGGAGTAATTTAAAATTACTAAGAATGATGCTTTTGACTGCGTGATTATGAGGATGGAAAGGGAGGGTGAATGGAATTCTGTCATTCTTATCTTTTTGTGACGTTTGTAGTGATGACTGTCGATCAAATTGTTAGGCGCCATGATGGCCCGCCTTGACCACAAAGACAGGATAGCCACGTTTTTCGAAGAACTGGCACATCTCCTCTGATTTGCTGGAAAAATCGGAGTCATCACTACATAGGCGTCGAAGTCTAAGAAATTGAGAATAAGGAATGGAGTTCTTGACATGTGATGGATGTGACGATGAATGTCACAAAAAGATAAGAATGACAGAATTCCATTCACCCTCACTTTCCATCCTCATAATCACGCAGTCAAAAGCATCATTCTTAGTAATTTTAAATTACTCCAAAATGATCCCGAG
>NW_027180234.1:92500-127500 GCF_036669925.1 Montipora capricornis | reverse complement strand
TATTGGAAGCTTTGAACAATCTTAAAGGTCTAAAGAGTGGTAAATTGCTGTTAAGATCTACCTCAGCAATCAAAATGTACCTTTCTAGAAGGGCAACAGGACAACATTTATTACCGGTAAATAACCTCTTAATATAAACCTTATTCCCATCGCTGTAAACGTCATTCTTGGCGCGAGGAACAAACACGCAAAAATGATCAGGCAAGAATTCCAGATATTTAAGCAAAATACTACTAAATTCATCATAACAAAAAAACCCCGCGAAACCCAACGAGCACATGCCAGCTAAACGCAAGTCCTTCAGATTAGCTGAAGGACCAGCATACTTATCAATGATTTTCTTAATAATATCAGCAGAGATGGGTTCCTTCTTAGAAACAACTGGTTTACTACGTTTAGCCGCCTCTAGCAAATTATGGCAAATTGCTGCATCCAAGGGATTGCTAATGATGCTAGGAATAAAGGAATGAAACCATTTAAGGGCTGTATGTGTCAATACTGGTGTTGCATAAGACTTGGAACTAACATACCGGGGTATACCTTATGAAGATAAGCAATTACGACTGAAACCGAGAAAGGAGGCGACGGCTGAATACTGGACAAATTACACCATCTTGAAAACTTGACGATTTCTTTTGTAGATCTTTTAACTGTGGAATCCGCCTTAGACCTCATTAACAAGGTCAGGAGATCCTTCGTGTTTGGTTTCACGTGATCAGCGAGGTTATCCCAATAACCTTGAGAGTTACATCTAATGAAAAACAAAACCAAGACAAAAGAAAACAGAAAATATGTAAAAGAAAACACCGAAAACAAAATACAAGATTCATAGCAATTACCGGTCAGCGAAATCGGGCCAGCGCCCCCTTTCTAACGCATGAGCGGACAAGCGTTCTTCTAACACCACATAAACAACCTCAGAATATGAGCTGGAGACGATTAATTGCTTTCCCAATCCGAGGCCAGCGCCCTCTTGCTGATGTATGAGCGGACAACCGTCCTTATACCCACTACACATAAATCTCGAATAAATCATTATTGATCATCATAAGAGTAATAGAGACCCAGTGGTCATATATAATCAAAACTTCATGCGGACAGCTCACATTTGTCCAAAGAATCTCGTAGAGCCTAACAACAAATTCCATGTTTCAGAACAGTCCATCCGCTAAACAACTTATAATCCATGACAAAACTAAAACATTTCCTGCCAATAATGGGCCAAAAATGCGACGAGGGCCAGAATGGTACAACTAAAGTAGCCACGGCCTTGGATGTATACAAATAGTCAATTGTTCTATGGATTAAATTTACCGGGGGAACAACAAGTCAATTTTTTCCCCTGTCAAATTCTGGACGAAGAAATCCACCTCGCCACATCCTGGGTTCCAAAATCTCAGATAAAACTTGTTGACTTTCTTGTTATAGAAATTGGCAAAATAGTCCACTGTATGTGGCTCTCAAGTATAATCCAGGAATTCAAAAAAGGAAGTTGTGATTTGCCAATCGTCTCCATCAATAATACGCTTAGTTGGGGGAATCCATTGGATTTCCAATGCGATTCCATTATCAACACAAAATTGAAAAATCTTAAGGGCCATAACATGTAAATCTTTTCTCTTGCTTCCAACTTGGATAATTCTACAGACATTTTGACTGTCGGAAAACCATTTGATGTAAGACCCTTTAAGACGAGGCAAAAATGACTCTAGAGAAAATACAATAGCTGTTAACTCCCTCCAAGTAAAACTCATGCCACACCGTCTCGTGTACATCCATTGCTTATGACATACCTGTTCACCGTTAACATTTAAATGTGCACCACATCCTGTGGCACTAGCGTCAGAAGAAACAACATATTTAGACGGTCTGAACGGACAATCTACAATGCTTTCCAAATTCACTCTGTCCAAATTGGTTTCCCAAAACTCAATTTCTCTTATACAATACTGACCCAAAGTAAACTTCGAATCCTGATCCTGCGCTGCTGCAACAGATATTGTGCAATATCTGGTCATAATTCTGGGATTGTTTCCAAACACTGCACCAGCGGAAATAATTTTACCCACAAGGGAAGCTAATTCTCTAGCGGACACCATAAAATGTCTTGCGACATTCTTTGAACACAGTCCGCAATACAAGACAAGCGTCTATCCGAAATTCGAATAGTTCCGAAACTATAGTGTCCCAAAGTATACCTAACCACTCAATGACCTGACAAGGAGTCCACTGGGACTTCTCGTCCTTGGTAATAAAACTGGCTTTTCATATATCGGATCTAACACAAGCAACTAACGCTGAACAGGAGACTTGACCAGAATCAATTAACCATGCAACCGTCGTCCAGGAATAGAGCAACACTGATCCCATGGATCCTCCAATATTTTTCGAGTGGCTTAAAGACACTTTGTAAAGATAAAGGGGCTAAGGCCGATCCAAAAGGCAAAACAGTAAATACGAAATACCTGAACTCAGTATCAGCTGAAAACTTCCTCGCGAAACCTAAGAAAGTCTGATGATCTGGGCAAATGTCAATTCTCGGTTTTCACATGACGTCACGACCGCCATGTTGGTGCCCTAAACAAAAAAAAGGCGGCCATGTTGGTGCCCCGACCAAATCCTCCGGGAATTTAACTCTATTATTATGCAAACGCTTCCTTTTGTTTTCGTTGAAAAACATGGCTGTTGATCACGTGAGTGAAAACCAGCAATATGGTGGTAACTGCTCTTTAAATCAAACGAAATCATGAACGCTCTCTTTTGGAAATAAGACAAGGCTATCTTCCAGTCTTCGTACTTGACTCTTTGTTTGATAAGATGTTTATTAACGTACCTTAAATCTAATATTAATCTCTTCTTCCCATTGGGTTGAACGGACACAGATAAGGGGTTAACCACATAAGGGGGAACTTGGACTTCTACCACCCGATACGAATGTAAGAGATCTAAAATTGTTTCCTCAACAAATTTTGGATAATGCAGAGAAGACATATTGCTTTTGAGAACGTTTCCGAAGGGAATTATCTAGAAAGGAAGACGATAACCATCTTGAATGGCCGATAAAATAAACTCTGGCGCACCTATAGCATGCCAGAAAGATATATTTCTCCTCAAACTGCTTTTAACCTGCAAAACAGCGGACCCAGTCAAACTTCGTGCTCGCAATCATTTATTATCTCGATAAATTCGTCAAAAGGAGCGTCATTACCACTAATATTTGGATGCCCCGTCATTGAATCCTCCTGATCCGGGCTCAGTAGGTGTGGCGCTGCTCGAATAATGGAAACCGCTTCTGTTGGGCTGTGCGATAAAAGGGTTTCCGATTCTGCAGTTCTTGGCCCAGTGTCCGGGGCGATTACATCTGAAACAATGATTGAAGCCTGTAAGATATTCTGTACGGCCTGGGAACAAGAAGATAAAAGACACGCTAGAGAATGATGAAAAATAAACAAACTGACAAGGGCGGGCGGGTGGGGATACAAGTTCAATGGCAGCATGGAAAGCGAGAGTGAGAGGACTAAATCACTCTGAACAGTCTATAAATACTGAAGCCACACCAATCAGGAATACCCAAGGGACACGCCCCAAGTGGCGTGTCCTACAGAGAAGTGAATAAACGATGAAGCAAACTGCTAATGAACTGTAATCACCGCATACCAGCAGAAAATATTTTTACGTTCTAATTCGCTGCGCTCAGACGAACGTAAATTATTTTCTCCTTAAATACTATAGAAATACAATACCAAGGGAATAATGGTTGGATGCTCAGGAAATCCAACCCAACGTGAGACATCACAAAGAAAATAAAAGGTCTTACCGCGAAAAAGCTGAACATCGCTAGCAGATTTAAAATTTTTAGAAGCATTGCCAGAACTAGCCTTAGATTCCTTCCTTTTCTTTTCAGCCGATAATTTAGCCTTCCGAATTTTCTTCTCATCTTCAGAGTTGGAAGCAAGCTCGTCCGACTCGTATTCCTGCACTACCAGCCACCCATCTTAGCTTCTGTCTGCGAGCTTTATTAACTTCTGTTGTTTCTTTATGAGCTGTCCTCCTTCTGCTACCAGCTTGCGGACCTCTTGCGGTTCATTCAAGCTGACCTCTATCTGACCAAAGATGTGGTCCAATTGCGCATTTAACTCAAACTGTTTCCTATTACCCTTGAATTTAAACTCGGCGGCTTCCTTAACGACTTTCGACTTTCCTTCGAGCTGCTTGCTTTTTCCCTCGAGTTCGGAGATGCCAGATAGGTTTTGAACAGAGAGAACACTTGATCGACCAAAGGTGGATTTGATTGTTCTTGCTTTGATGAAGAGTTTTCCGAGACTTCGGGCGCCGAAGTGGTTAAAACTTCTGCTTCCAATCGAGCCGTCATATTACCCAGCTACAAGTTCAATGTCAGCATGGAAAGCAAGAGAGAGATAGGACTAAATCACTCTGAACAGTCTATAAATATAGGGAAGCCACACCAATCAGGAATAACCAAGGGACACGCCCCAAGTGGCGTGTCCTACAGAGAAGTGAATAAACGATGAAGCAAACTGCTAATGAACTGTAATCACCGCATACCAGCAGAAAATATACATATAAAATGCCGGTTGCCGATTCACACTAAATGAAAGAAAATTAGCAATATGGGATGAAAGAGATTGCACAAATGATTTGGGTTAAGTCTATGATGCTGGGCCAATTAGAACGAATACGAAGAACTTAAAACGGTACCACAATAGAATTTGGTTGTTCAGACTAAAAATCATGATGGAAATCTCCACAGTTCTGCTCTTACACAATAAATAAATAAATAAAACAAATAAGTAAATAAATAGATAAATACGCTTTTTCTATAAATGTCGTATCCCCGTAACTTTATCAGGATAGTCCTTCCACGTAACCAGTTCTCTTCCTTTCAATTACTTTATCTATCCCTTTATCAATTGGATGAATAAGTTCGGTCAGCTTAAGAGTCCACTCATGGCTTGCTCTATAAATATCCTGTTAACTCTAATTAACTTGGGTGAAGTATTCAGGGAAAACTTTGTATTTGTGTTTTAAAGTTGTTACTTGGATGCGGACAGGGCTAAAGCTGACTCCGAGGCCTCCGCGGACGGTAAAATCGGGGATGCACTTCATGACCATTTCCGTAACCCACGCAGGGGGTAGGGCGGGGGGATAAACATTTTGACTGATGAAAACAGTGCAGATCGTTAGCATGTCTGACTGAGTTTTAAAAGAGCGTTTGAAGATTGAGGTATTATTGTTTGTTTCACGATGTTGTCAAGCTTGCTTTAGATCGGAATCTAAATTTTAAAAAATGTACGTCGGGTTTATTTTGCCTCCACTACTCAACCGGACACTCGAGCTAGGTGATACATGGACGCGTTGGCCAGCCAAGCCACCGTCCAGTTTATTAAGCATTGGAATAGGTACAAAAAACAATGCATCAATTCTAAAATAAAGAGAAAAGCAATGCATCAGAGCCGGACGCGAAAACCCCTAAAAAAACCAGCAGGTGGAAAAAAGGGGGAACGTCTACCCCCGACCAAGGCAGTGGTGCGACCCTCGGGGTTCTAGGGTATTCTACTTGAAAGACACTACTTACAATGTAAATGAACGCCATCATATACCGCCTAACGAAGGCACTAAACACTAATTCAGCTCGATAGGATGAAAAACGAAAAAGGTGTTGTGCACGCGGCGGAGGCTGACCGTAAAATGCCTCACTCGCTAAACGATCGCCAAATACAAACCACGATCACGTGGCACTCCAAGCGCCTGCCGGTCACAACCAGGCCTCTGCTACGTGACGGCGAAATATCAATTTTTTCCTCTTTTCCTCTTTCTCCTTTTTTCCAAAATGTAAAATGTATATTCAAAACTACTCAAATTGCCTGTGGGCATAACTGTGCACCATATCTTTTTTTCCATGTCATAATTTCTGCTGCAAAGATGGCACCCCATTTATCCATTTACGTGTGCTAATATAACCTTTTTTGCCTGTTTACACGTACGTTTGCTGGCTTAGTTTGCTTTAAATACCGTGAGTAAGCTGTTTTTCGTTTGCACACCTCCTTTTTTTTTCTTTTTTTCTAATTTTCCTGTTCTTTGTAAGAATATTGTAAGGGAATTTGGATGGTGGGTTGCAAATATCAGTTGTCAGATAAAATATCGTCCATTTGTCAGTTAAGTGGCTGTTAACAATTAAATGAAAATTTGAAAGCATTCCTAATTGACCAGTTAAATTCATGCAAAACCTTCTTTCTACTTTTTCTTTCTCATACATTAACAAGCATCTCACTTTCTTATCAGGAGCTGCTAAACTTAATGACTAATTTTTCATTTGCTCATTAATGACATCTTCCAAGAAACCTTCCAAATCCATATGAAAATGGTACGCGTTGGAGCTGCTATGCCGTGATCCCCAATTTCGAGCTGTCCTTTTCCGAGTTAGCCCTTGTGGAGGTCGCTCATCACCAAACATGTCGGACATTGATGAGTCATCCACAAATATGAGAAAGACGCTGGCGTGCACGTGGTTAAACGGTCGATAAGGAGCTCTACATCAGTCAGTGCAAAGCCGTGAACGACCGTCGTTTTCAGACAAAAATGCACTATTATTCCATGATTGTTGATAAACATCACTTCTATAATCGATCGGGCGGGAAAACTTTCAATAACTAGCACACGAGAAATCGTTTATCCCATAATAGGTTGACATTTCTTAGTCCCCCAAGCAACAGAGGGCCTGGGGCCTCACAACAAATTAACAAAAAAAAAACAGTATAATCAATTCTCCATTTCCTCTACACGAAGATTGACTCTGGGTCCTGTTCCCACGATCTAGTTTGGAATTTTCTGATGTCTTGGGGTAGTCTCTTTACAGTCGACCTTGGTCTCTAACTACCTCTTGGTCAATTAGGTTAACTTCCTTGGTTTCAACTCAAGCTTTGGTCTGCTCCTCCGTTAAGCAGTTACAGGGAGTACCGGCTAATGTCTTCTTGCATGTTGTCAGCAGCTTTCAAGTCTGCTCCATGACTATAGGTCTTCAATGTTCTTAGAATGTTGTGTACGTTGTCCACAAATGACCTCAGACTCAAAGCATTGTCATCATTAAGCGTTGGCATTTCCAAAAGCTTGTTACTGGGTCGCCATAGGCAATTCAGTCAGAAAACGAATTGAATTTCTCCGTCTTCCGTGTCGGGAAAATGGAAACGTTGCGCAATAGGTCGTTCCTGTCACTCCCCTACTAAGTATTGTCTTTGCGCGCAGAGTCTTCTGCAGTGTCCTCTTTTTGGGGTTGGATATCAGAGAAGGAATCGAACACCTTGAGTGGATCTGTGTTTACAGTTTTCTGGCTTTTTGTAATTTTATTTATTTGAACTCAACTCTGCACAGTTTTCAGGTAAAAGAAACAACTTGAAATTTGACTAATTCTTGATAGTCAAGAATTATTTGAAAGAAAACCTGTTGTCCAGTTTTTGTTTTATTATTGAAAGAAATGGTTCTTCAGTTCGAGTTTGATCCCAAACACTGTTCGGAAATTTCAGTAAATTTATTTAGTTGCGTATGGTTTTTGACACAGCTTGTGTTGCTTGTTTGAACGCAAGCAGTGAAATGGGAAGTTTTTTATCTTCCATGTTGTTTGTTTCAATAAAGTTTTTGGCTGGAAAAGGTTTTTGTAAGAACTTTCTATTTCATCATGATTATTTTATTTCAATGTTTAAATTTAACAAATTGAAGAAATACACAGCCCGCATATAGCAAAGCTAATCCCACAGCTTAGCTCCGAAAATGGAAAGGGAATTAAGTCGAATACTCAGTCTTCATTTATTAACATATAAGTTACCAACATCTGAAAATCTAGTGTTATATGAATAAAAGTCGGATGAACTGGTGAAAAGATCACAGATATTCTGAGGCGCAGAATTGGTAGATATCTTGTGCATAAGAGAACACACAGCTTCAAAATAAAGTATATTCAGGGATAAAACATTAGCGGAGACAAACCAAAGGAATAGCATAAGATCTATTACCAGCAAAGAACATTAACCGAAGAGCTCCTTTTTGTAAGATAAAGATCTTCCTCAAATAAACCCGTGTTGCTTGGCCCCAGGCAATTCCGTATTAAGTATATGGGAAAATCAGAGAACGGTAAATTTGGATTAAAGTGTTTAAAGGGACGGAGTGCCTTAATCGTGCAATAATTCCAACAACTCTGCTAATTTTAGAGGCAATATAATTGATATGATATTTCCAGGTCAACTTTTTATCGATGAGCACTCCAAGGAACTTAACATAATCTTTACATTCAAGAGAAGTATCACTATTTGAGGTATTATTATATATCCTTACATTAATCTGATAGTTAAGCTTCTTTTGTGATGGTCTAAAAATGACAAAATTTGATTTTTTTGCATTTATGGTCAGCTTATTGGCATTTAACCAATCACAGACTTTCAACAATTTGATGTTGACTACACTTTCTAATGACTTCAAATCCTTTTCAGCATACAGCAGGTTTGTATCATCAGCAAATAATTAAAAAAGAAAGCTTCTCAGAAGAACTATAAATATCATTCATGTAAATCAAGAAAAGTAAAGGGCCTAGAACCGAGCCTTGTGGGACCCCTGTTAGCATGTTTCTTTTAGATGAAATTTGATTATCAATGAAAACCAATCATTTACCGGGCCCCTTATACCATAAGTATAAGCCATTTAAGTAGCCTCATAGCAATCCAAGGTTAGAAAATTGCTTGGCTTTGCGATTAGATAGCGTTCGAAGGGGCGCATGCTTGTTGATTACTTTTTTAAGGCTGTTAAAGAATTTAGAAAAAAGCGGCATCTACATTATCTCCACAGTTTATCAAGTCCAGATCCCAGTTGATCTCGGATTATTCTCTTCCGTGGCTCGGGAAAATTTCCGATTCAAATTTTTTTTAGGTAATTTCTTTACCTTGAAAGATTTAATAATGCAAAACTGAGAATAGTGATCGCTTATATCTGAGAATATATTACCGCTCGTGGCTGAATTAGTGCTGACTCTGGTCGGTTTGTCAATGGTGCGCGGGAATAAAGTAATAACTTTGCAACGAAAGTAATAAATCTTTAGTAAAATTGCAGGTTTCAGCATTGAGGAGGATTATGTTGAAGTCTCCCGAGACATAGATGGGCTTGCCAGAATTGCTAAGTTTTTCTAGGGTTTCATTAAAAAATGCCTGAAAGCTCTCAGGGGAGTTATGCTGCCTATAAATTACACCACAGATAATGTTACTTTCCTTTCAAATTGTAATTCAACCCACAGGGCTTGAACAGCACGTGAGAGGGTTTTTTCAATGACTCTATACTTAACATTTTCATCAATAAACATTCCAACACCTCCAGCAGAAAGAGGTGTTGGAACAAATTCAAATCTATACCCAGGGATATTTGGATGAAAATCAGGCCGATCACTTTAAGTGATTCTGGTTGCGGTTATCCCTATAATATTAAAAGGTCAAGTGAAGTTATGATCCTCGCAGTTATGAACGCAATTTTTGCAATTGCGTAGAGAAGCCTGAAAAATTCAGGACTTCAACCGGGTTTGAACCTGTGACCTCGCGAGGCTTCATTTTTCGCGCGCTTTCTGTGGATTGACGCGGCTACAAAGCCATACCAGGAGCCCATCTGGAGCGTGCAACTTCCATACAGCGTCTGTGAAACGGCATTTTCACAAGTAGGTTTATTTTTAGACTAGCCCTTCCCGCGAATTAGGTCAAAAAACAAAGGCAGTTCCGGTTCGGTGACCTTATGACGTCAGCTTAATTTCTTGTAATTGATCATCGGGCTCCTCAGGGAGTCTAATTAGCGGGAAATTCAATCTAAAAATAATCTTACTTGTGAAAACGCCGTTGCACGAACACAGTAGAGTTGTAGGCTCCAGATGGGCTCCTGGCCATACTATATATCAACGAAAGTTCTTACACAGTCAACACTTTTCGTGTTCAGGTGCTAAACGGTTTCGAAGATGTTTTCTTTCTGCATTTTGCGCTGGTTTCAATCCAGTTTGACATATCATGATATCTGTGGTCCACACTGGTGGCTACGCAGTTATTCAGGTCAACCATCGACGGGATGTAAACTTAAAGCTGAGTGTTTATTTTTAATTTGCTTAGAGCCGCTTTTTTCTCTGTATTGCAATTTTTGGCATATCGTTGGAAGCTCTGATAAGGTTACATGATGCCTGGAGAACCTATGTCTAGAACAGAAACGAAAGGACTGAGCGAAAGAGAACGACAACGACAAAACAGAATACTAGTAACAGCTCATACTTAGCACACAACTTCTTTCCTTGGGCACTAAGCCGTTTGTTACTTTTACGGATGCGTTATTTAAAGTGGATGCGTATTTTTAAAAGTTGGTTTAATCGGTTCTTCCTTTGTTCAGAAATGAGAATCGAATTTTTATTGTCAACTGGAACTAAATAACAATTATCTGTACTCTTTTGGACATAAAGAAAGAGTTGATTTGTTTGTGTGTTTGTTTGTTTTCCTCTAAAATGCGAGCGAACAAGTGCTTTTTTAATCCGTTTGCCCAACTGGTTTTCGTTGTGTCTCGACAGTGACAAGAAACTTTTGTCCTTATGTTATAAACACGTAACAGCAATGAGTTCTCGTAAAATTTAGGGGAAATCTCACTAGCTTGTGTTTTCAGAGTTTGCTTAAAGCACCCAAACGTTATTTAAGTGTTGGAGCAGATCGCCGGTTTGAAGTTCGTCCTTTCTTGGTTGCATTGCCAAAGTTTGCCGATTTTTGTACCAAGCCAACCTAGCGTGTTTCAATGAAATACGTCAAAATGTGAATGGTCTTGTTTTCAGAGATAAAGTGGAATAAAGTGCATCAGTAAAACTCTTCTTTGACCTTGAACTGACAAAGTTGTTTTTATGGCTTCTAATTTTAGCATGATTCCTATTCGCTGGCTATTGACAGTTGACTCGATCTGAAATGGCTTTTTTTCCTTTTCCATTCGCTCGCTGAGGTTGTGCTTGTTTCCTTTTAACACTCATTCGGTTCAACAAAAAATTATCGCCAAACTGGTGAATTTCAAAGTAAATTTCACTGAAAAAACCGACGTCGGACTCATTGCTTCCTGATTCATGCGATATCGGTTTTTAGCGTGAAATTTACCGTGGAATTCACTAATTAGGCAATGAATTTTTCTATAGAAGAAAGCAAAGAAGATAATTTAATTATTAAAGCAGCAACCGGAAACATCAAAACGCGGACAATTTGAAACCTTTTATTTTTACAAACCCTACAGGCAGTAGGAATAAATAACCAGGGAGCTCCGCTTTTAGGATTGGCTAAATCTATATATTATATAGATTTAGCCAACTTAAGACGAAAAGAGGAGCTCCCGTTTCTATCCTATCAGGGGATTTCAATTGGCTAGGGTATGTAAATTAACCACCCTTGGTGTTCTCTCTGAAGGCACTCTCTCTTACTTGTTTAATTTACTTTCTGGCGTTCATGACTCATGAATGAAAAAAACTCTTCATCTTTATCTTCTTCCATCCCACCCGATATGAATGCTGTTCTAGAGGCTCAGAAGAACGCCTCTAAAGCGCTGTAAATACGCAAATTAAGGGCCTACAGAGCAACTTGCTTAAGGAGGCTCGATCAGGAGGAAGTGTGGTCCAGTGTTTAGGGAGCTTGCCTTGAGATCGGGAGATCCCGGGTTCAACACCCGCTCTGACCACTCGTTGAATTTGATCCTGGTAGTCCCTGGTTCAACTTCCCAGCCGCACTTGTAAATAGCCAACTGGTTTGCCTCCGGCCAGTTGGGATTCTTAACAGTTGTTGTTGTGTTTCATTGGCCCTGAAAAGCCCCTATGGGGAGCGATCAATTAAGTATGTATTGTATTCTATTGTATCAGTTTCAACACTTCCAAGTGACGCTCATATTAGAAGGATCGGCACAGCAACGTTGTACCATGTATTGGCAATATTGTGGTACCAAGTGAAACACGAATTATTGCTGAACGAGATACAGTCATTATTGTGACGTAATATGTCACCGTGGCCACTGGCAAGCCCTGTAAAAACACCATTTATTTTGTCTTTAGTTGCTTATATCTCAAAAACGAACACGGTGAGCCACAATTTACTATTTCTGAGAAGTAATTAGAAGGGCATGATGAAACTTTCTGGAAACTATTAAAACGTTTTGTCGAGTGGATTCCGAGCCACCTTAATTTTGTGATTTTTTTGAGGTAGTTCTGAATCCTCACGACAGAATTTTTTTAAACTTTGCCGAAAATTTCATCGTAGCCTTCTAATCACTTTTCAGCAATAAAAGAGGGGAGTCACCGAGTTCATTTTTGAGGTATGAGCAACTAAATCCCAAAATATAGGGTGTTTTTGCTGGGCTTTCCCGTAGCCAAGGTAACTAATTACATCACAATAATGATCACATAATCGGTGTTTTATGGTGCCATAACATTTCTGTTACATGTTACAGTGATGTAGCGTTATTCGATCTAAACAGAGAGTCTTCTAAGTGTTGAAATCCTTTCGAGCCTCCTTAAGGCACAGAGGAAGTTAGCGTTGAAAGTAGCTTCAGAGGTGCAACCAGAAACTTACGTCTCCAAGAAGAAAGGGATTGAAGAGCAAATCCTTTGGGGAGTTTTACTTTCAGAGAAATTTGGCTGTTAAATTTGTCCAACAAAAATGTTTCTCAGATAATTTCGCGGGAAGTTGTAAAGGTCATTTGCAGTCCGAAACTTTGTCACTATTCAACATCTGATGCAAACGTGCAATTCGTTCAAGATGGAATGGATTCCGAGATCTCAAAATGACCTAGCGGATTTTCTCAGTAGTATTTGTAACACGGATGACTGGGGCCTTTCGCCCCTTTCGTGTCATTTAATTGACTCAGTTTGGGAGCCTAATTACAAAGATCGCTTTGCAAATCACGCGAATGCTATACTCGCTCTTTGCAATTCGAGGAATCCGAGGGCATTGATGCTTTTGTTATTAATTGGACCAGGGGAAAAACTATGCTTGGCCAGCCGTCTGCCTTATTTTTTTTGCGTTTTGCTTCATATGCGTAATTGTAAGGATTCGGGAACTCTTATTTTTCTATTGTGGCATTTTGTCTCTATTTGGCCGATGATTTGTCCAGGCAGAAATTGTTTCGCCGAACTTCTTGTTGACTGAATGGTTCTTCCGTCATTTAAAGAAGCCTACTCACCTGAGAGATGTCCTAGCTTTTTTCGTAAAGAAGATTCTCAGCATGATCGCTTCGATTGTTAACTGATTGATTGAGAAAGCTTTTTCCCTTTTTTTCTTTCTTCCTCTGAACTCTTGGGCCGTGTGTTAGTTGAATTTATACGCTTGTAAGGAACTTTTTATCTCTAAAGAATCATTGTATTGATAGTTATATATACTGATCATCTTATAAAAATTTAACTGTTATACTTACTATGGCTGGTGATGTTTGAAACATCGAAACATGTTCCTTTAATTAAAAAATGTGGTTTCATTTTAAAAAAATAATTGATTCAATTTCTTTATTTTTAAATAAATCTATCCATGGATGGCTCAAGCCGGAAATATATCAGAACTTCAATGCTATTTACACCAAGAGGTGGAAAGAGTAACAAATTATCTACCATGAGGTTAACTACTTTACTCGTGAAAACCTATTGACATAATCTTACTCTGTTTTGCCTCAGATTCCTACAGAATAACAACATTACTTTTTTGACGAATGGAAGTTTTGCCAAACTTGAGAAACTTAAATATTTGTAAGAAAGACCAGTGAAACGTTTTTTAAATCACAGCTACCATGGTTTGACCATGCCACACCGTTTTATGCTATCCCAGGTAACAGCCTTGGGTGAACTGCTTGCTGAAAACTAATTGCAATATCCCTTGTCGCTCTAAAATATCATATTTCCTCTCCCTTTAATTGCCTCTCTCACCGAAAACAATATTCTTTAGAAACGTAATGCGTATAGGCAATTTATTGTTTCAATCACCAACTTTTTCTGTTTTAGATTATTGAGTGGAAACCAACTTCAAGAAATCCCAGACGGGGCCTTCAGGAATTCAACGTTTCTTCGAATAATGTATGTCAGTTAAATCAGGCCAAAACCGACTATACCAGGCCTCTCGTGCGTGAAATAGTGAAACGTGAAATAATGTTTTACCTTTGGCTTAATCTCAGATTCCTTGCCACTCGTGCAAGAAAATTACCAACTTGATATTTTTTTGATTCCCCAACAGCTTGCTTTCTGACAACCCCATCAGCACAATTGGAGAGCGGGTGTTTCCTATCAAAAACAACCTAGCAATGTAAGCCATGCAAGATAACATACTGTTTTGTATTTCAGCGCACCTGAAGTTACTCAGGCTGTAGGCCACTCCCGGGTTCGACGCCCAGTTGGACCAATACTGATAAGAAAGTGCTGCCATTATAATTACATCTGCGAGTGGATAGAACTTTAATCTTCACGGTTAAAATGCCCACAACGTGAAAATTTTTATTTTCCCATTTGAAAGTCCATATCTGAAAAATGAACTTTCGCGAGATAATCTTTCCATTCGAACGACAGGCGAATTTTGTGCGAGTTTTTAAAAGCGTTCAAATTGCCCGCCATTTTAAAAATTGGCGCACAACTCGCTCAAGTCTTTTCTGGACTTATGACTTATTTGAAAATCCACAGTTTTGCTGTCGTATTCGCTTCCGGACTCAGAGGCACCTTCCTCGATGATAGACATATAGCTCATATATATATATATATAAATATATATATAAACTAACTGCAGACAGTACTGTTTCGGCCCTCTGGGCCTCATCAGTGCAGTGCTGATGTCTGGGACGGAGGTTAAGCTTATAAAGCCACCCCAAATGTCCCACACATGTGGTACATCTAAGCCATGCCAGAGTGCTCAAACTAGCGAGCTAGTGAGCATGCGCAATTGCTACATATATATATATATATATATATATTTTTTTTTTTTTTTTTTTTTTTAATTGAAAAATGCTGAAAACTATCACAGAGCGATACCTTTGGGTTGATCACCTAGAAAACAAAGCACCCACGCCAACACGCATTCCTTAATCTACGTCACAGCGATCCCTTGAAATCCTGACCAACTGAAGGGGTGTATCAAATAAAAGTAGGATTTCAAAAATCATAGAAAATTCGTGTCTGGTTTTGAATCAAAACTGAATTCTTTCACAAAAGTTCATTTTTAATATGGACTTTCAAACAGGAGAATAACAATTTTCACGTTATGGGCATTTTAAAGACTGTAAACCGTAGGCCATGCCTCACAACGCCTGTTCTGGGAAGTTAAAGAACCGACACAGTCAACGAAAAAATAGGACACTGAAATCTCGGAGGTTGAGAATATCACGTGGGGAGGGGGAGTCCTGTTGTTTTTAACTTTCACCTGTGTGTAAAAACAGTCCAAATAAATAACTGAATAAATAATTCTTTTAATTTAACTGAGAAATGAGCGACTTTTCACAACTTCGAACTGAGATAATTATGCTGTAACCGCTTAAATGGAATCAAATTCGTGAGCTTAAAATTCAGTTGTGCGACACTACAATGGATATCACGATAAAGGTTTTATTTGCTAATTCAAAATCAGATTATTATTATTCTGAGTACCTTAGTACGTTAAATTTATTACCTTTGAAGTATCGCAGAGAAATTAAAGATTTAGTTTTCTTTTTTAATGTAAATTAAACATTTTCGATTATGTATCTTTTCGCTCTTGTACTAAACCGCGTAGAAATGTTGATCATTTAACGCTTGATGTCCCTTTCAGCAGGACTGACATCTTTAAGAATTCGTTTTTTGTTCGGATCTGTCGTCTGTGGAACGATTTACCTCTTAGTATAAGAGAATCAAATACCTTGTCAATCTTCCGTAAGAATTTGATAGCCTTTTATTATGATAAGTTTAATGTAGAGTTTTTTTAACTTTACATTGTATTTTACCCTATCATTGGTCCATTCATGGTAACTTTTAAGATAATTTTATTACTTACGTAATTAATTCTATAGATTTATTTATGATGTAGTAATAGGTGGCTTATTTTTAAGGAGTCTGGTACTCTGTTTTAAGCCTACCTCAGATTGAGCGGTTGATTGATTTGACTGTCAGATTTTTGAACTGTAAATCTGAAACTTGATTAAATTAGAAACTGGGAAAGAACTTGACTTGCCAAGTATTTATATCTTCTGCAGATACATGGTACGGACGAAGCTAAGAACATTTGACCTGGGATCGTTTATTAATGGCGCCACACCTATTATGTAAGTATTAATGTAAAGACATTTGAGTAATTGCCTGTGGACAAGCTTGAACTCTAATAATTTAAATTCATGCCTAATTTATCGATCGTTTCTATGGGCTCCATGTTTGTCGTTTTTCACGGGACCTAAATCAGCGTTTAAAAGACCCTTTTTCGGTGGTTGTATCTTTTAAACAAAATTTTCCAGAAGCAATGAAATGCTTCTGAATACTACTAATACAGGTCTTCCCATCCTAAAAATGTTGTAGTTTGTGAAATTTCGAGGTAAAAAGGACACAACTTGCCTTTGGTAGAATCGAAAAGGGAGTACGGAAATTCAAAATCCCTCGCTCGGCAAAGCGAGTAAAAGGCCATTTCAGCAAAATGGCGTTCTTCCTTTGTAATTGAAGGCCCTAATAATGTCTCCGTGATTTGAATATCCCGCGCAAGTGCTTTATGAATAATTCATTATGCCCGGCCACTCTGCGCGATGTATAGAATGGTGAAAATCCAGCGGGTCTGTCTGCCACAGGCCCTTCGTTACACTGACGAGTCCTAAAAACGTTATGATGCGTACTTTCTGCGGCGTCTTGAATTGCAGAGCATGAAAAGACTACTTTGAGATTTTTGATAGATAAATGTGACTGAACTTATTTTTATTTTTGGAACAATAAACCACGCAATCATTTAACTGTAAATACACTCTATTACGTCTATGCAAGTATTAATCTTTAAGGTGTAATGTGCCCGAGGGAAGGGTGGAAAACTAGTCCTGGGCGAGTTCTAGGCAAGACAGCCCTAACACCGGTCGGATGCTCTACCCCTTAAGCAACTACATCTCCTTGGGTTCTAGTTAGTTTATCTACGTCCTGAATGGACAATGCGTTTCGCTGGTCCGCGGGACAGGCTATTACACCTTAAAGGGGCTATGTCATGGCAGTGCAGTTCCTTTTGTATGCTTTTAACAATTATTCACTCCTACTCGCTACGCAACTTAACGTCAGCCCAGAAATTACTTTAAAACAACACAAATTAAAGCTTCGTGACAAAAAAATGGCTGTCGTGCACACGTGATTTCAGTTACAAACAACAGAGATAGACTTTGAAAAACTGCCAAGCTGAACAGTTTTCAAAATCCCAATTGCAATCCATTTTAAACTACGTTAACTTATTAATTTATTTACGATGCTTTCACCACAACAGTCTGTGGTGAGGGTCGCACAACAGAGCGAGGCTCCAAATTAAGTGCGCCCTTTTTTACCCTCCCAACCATGATATACAACAGAAGACAGACCACAACACCGGGAACTACGTGCCCTACTCTTTGCGACAAGTGTGCGGGTTATTTTACGCCCCACAGGATTATGAACATTGAAGGGTTGTGAGACGGGACCTCCAGATTATCGTCCTTATCCGAGAGGACTAGAGAGTCTAACCATTTGCAGATGTAATTACAAAGGCAGCACTTTCTCCTCAGTTATTTAAAGACCCTGAATGTTGGTCCGGCCGGAATTAAACTCACGACCTCCCGCGTGACAGCCCGGTGCTCAACCAACTGAGCCCCCGATGCCCATCCCTGACTCCTTTTGTTTGCTTTTCAAGTTCTTCAA
This sequence comes from Montipora capricornis, assembly GCF_036669925.1. Taxonomy (NCBI): domain Eukaryota; kingdom Metazoa; phylum Cnidaria; class Anthozoa; order Scleractinia; family Acroporidae; genus Montipora; species Montipora capricornis. Next base: position 109,607 of record NW_027180234.1, on the reverse strand, counting down.
ACCTTTTTTCAATGTTTTAAGTAGTTATTTTCAGTTTATATTACTCTTGATTTGGTTGCCGGTTCCCAGTCGCTGAATTTGGCCTTATTCGTAACACAGCCAAATAAATCTATATCAATAGTCGAATTTGAAAACTTGTAGGCATACTTTGTAGAGTCAGCAGACCAGCGGGACACATTCTCCATTCAGGACTTAGAGAAACGACCTACTTGTAGGTCCAAATGTAGGAGTTCTAGTAGCTCAATGGGTAGAGCGGTGTTACGGAGATCGTTGGTTCGAATCCCGCAGAAAACTCTGTTTTTTTAGTTGTCCTTTTCCTCTTCGCCATGCAACTACTGTCTGAAAATGGGTTTGTTATAAAAAAAACATAATTATATCATTTTCCGTGTTTTCACACAGTTCCTTTTTTCATATACCTGCCTAGAAGTCCAAGTCTGCACTGTGGATCGCTAAAATTCCGTCTCCTTTAGGAAAATGTACGCTACAAGAAGTACAGGCATGTATGTGTAATGGTTTGCGGATCTATTAGTATAGGGAGATAACTGGAAAGTCAGCTTTCGTTTTCTTTTCTGACTTGAAACAATGTGGTACAATAAAGGGCAAGACGTTGTTTGTTCGTTATGGCCATATTCAAAAGCAGGGAAAGTCACATGAGCAATCGGCACGTTCTGATTGGTCAAGCGATGTCTTCGAAAATTTGAATTCAAAGTAAACGATCTTTTTACGGGAACCCAACAGCTTAGAGAGTTCAGTTCAGTAACGACTTGTTTATCAACTGAATATGGCATCGTTGGATCCTTCAAGGCAAAGAATAGTATATCTAATTACGTATAGTCGTGCAGATACCACCAAGTTTCCAAGTAAAGGGAGTTTCTCGTCAGCTATTGTAGAAGCCTGGCAGCATTTTGGCATTAGAGTAATACAGTGGGTTACTTGCATCGAGGCACATAACAACAACAATGAATGTACGAGTGGAGACGAGATGAATCTATATCATTACCATATGGCCTTAAAATTAGCGAAGCGGGGCAGATAGCTTCAAGTACGAAACTACTTGGACGAGAAGTTTGGAGTTCAAGTGAATTTTAGTGACAACCATAATTCGTACTACACAGCCTACCGGTATGTCACCAAGGAAGATCGTGAAGTGTGACACTCCTCTGGACATCCTGACCTTACTGATGCGGTTCCACGGACCGAAGCTGCAATAACTTCTCGGAAAAGAAAGGCAAAAGACAAGGGCAAAGGCCAGGGTAAAAAACAAAGTCAAAGATCGGAGCGTCTCAGTGTTTACGATGTCTGTCAGATAGTTCAACACAAGGGTATAACGTCACGGCTGGAACTCGTTTGCTTGGCTGTTGAACAAAATGGAGAGGGTAAAAGTTCTCTGGCACAGTTTATCGCAAACCGGGGAAATAAATCAGTAGAGGAAGCTATCGAGTTAGCGAAAGAATTTGCCGAAGCAGAGGCAAAGTGTCTCCGGGCTAAGAAGACCAGGATCGAGTTATTACAAGAACAAACTACAGGCGAATGTGTCCATGGTTGTGGGGGGAGGTGGTTAGAAGCAGCTCACCAATTATTGCAAAGGCACAATATTACAAAAGAAGATTTTTGTACCGCAATTTACACCGCTTTGAGTAAGGGAAGAGGAAAGTACAGAAATATCTTTATTTATGGCGACACAAATTGCGGCAAATCGTTTATTTTAGCTCCGTTGAAGGTCATTTATAAGACCTTTTGTAACCCCGCCACTGGTTCATTTGCTTGGCTAGGAGCAGAGGACGCGGAGGTCATTTTCCTCAATGACTTCTGCTGGCATCCGAAAATTATTGCCTGGGCTGACTTTCTACAGGCTCTGGAAGGCGACACAGTGCACTTTCCCACCCCGAAAAACGTATGTAGCCGAGATTTGGAACTAAAAAAGACACCCCATTTTTCGCCACCTCTGATGCTCCTTTGGTTTTAATCAAAGCGGGAGCAATTGACAGCACTAACACTCGTATGATGAATGTGAGGTGGAGATTCTACCACTTTTGGAACCAAATACCACTCGAGGAACAGCAGGAGTTAATTCCATGTGGTCGCTGCTTTGCTAAGTTTATTTTGGACAACGCACGCAACGATGCGTTGCTATAGAGACACTGAGACATTTCTCAGTAATGATCAGTAACATTTCTCACTAGAGAAAAATGGTTTTTGAAGGTATTATGTCAATTTGTTATCGCTATTTTAGTGCTAAGAAAGTCTCTGTTATGCCTTTGTGATAAAACGGGTATTTGTTCTCGCATTCCTGCACATATGTGAAAAAACCGACATTTCTCACCTTAAAATTAAAAAAAAAACGAAAACTTTCATTACTCTTTTATAGTCGTTTCAGTGAGAAATGTTCAAAAAGCGCCTCAAAGTGCCTATGTTAACAAGAAACGAGGGGAAAAGAAAATTAAGACATTGACAAGCCACACAAGGGTTTTCTTTTCTAGAAATATATCTCTCTGTGAATTACAATTCAAACAAAACGGCCTCGTAGACAGTGAGAAATCAGGTGAGAACTGTTCAACGTATCTGTCACGCAATGCCCTTTCCTTAAAGAACCTTTCAGAGCAATTTTACAGTCAACACAGTTGCTTGAAATGGAACAAAGTTGCCCTTGACGTTGAGTAAAAACCTCTTAAGTCATGGAAAATGTAATAGATAGTGTGGACCGCTGTATCGAAGCACTGCAGTCAATATTTTGTTTTGTGACCTTTGGACGCCAGTACAGCTTCAATTCTGCGAGTTGTACTTAAAATTAGTTTATCGATATCCTCGATAGGAAAATTATCAAAGGCTCTCAAAACCCGTGCGGTGAACTGTTCAAATGACTCCTTTGTAATATTCTGTGTTACAGCTTCTTCATCTAAGTGACATTTGATTTGGTTGAATAAATTTTCTATGCAATGGATATCTGCGCAGCGAGGAGGAAGTTTAAGTAACTCCGCCTCAATTTCCTCTAGGGCCTCCTTCGCACGCTTGCTTGTCTGGCTAGGGTCGTTATCCATGACAAAGAGTCGTCTGGCGTTTCTTTTCGGCCCTGCCCGACCAAACGCTATATTGAAATGGCTCCTAATAAACTGAGCGAAGAAACTTCCGTGCATTTTTTCATAGGGTACTGTTAGTATTACCCCTTTTCCGTAAGCAATGGCTACGAGCACGTGCAAACGTCTACCGCCAGGCAGGTCCTTGGAACCTTTTGTTGTAAACTTTAGGCCTTCTCCCTTCTGTCGCCATATCCGTGATTTATTAACATTTGCACCGCTCTGCGGATTGTATTTGTGGACAAAGGACACGGCATCTAAGTAAAAGGCCACTTCATTTGCCCAAAACTGGGGATTTTCCGCGGCTACACGTTTCATTTTGCGAGCGAATCCTAAGAAGGCCCTTTTTCCTCGCTTGCAAATATGAGTAACCACTTTCATTTAAATAACGAGAAAATGTTCTCCTACTTGCCATTTCAAAATTAAGCCCACTTTGCTCCACTATGCTTTTAACTGTAATGTTTCTACAGTTTCTTGCCCTTAACTCCTTTAGCGCGCGGACAAGTTTTCGCACACTACGTTGACTTACTTTCCGTGGTCTCCCGCCTTTGTTACTTGACTTTGATGCGTCCTTATTTGGCGGAGGATTGTCGCTGCAAATTCTAGCAGCAGAAGACTTGGAAATCCCACATTCTCTTGCTATTTCACGGTACGATGCCTTCCTGTACTTTCGTAAAAACAACGCTAAAGCTGTTTGCACACTTGTTATTTTCTGGTCGCAAACCATCCCGAATTAAGTTACCAAGCAACTTCTAATGACTGTTTAAAAGTACATGACTTGTTATACAGAAAAGGGTAAGATGCAGGCATTCCCAGTCACGAAATTTGTACACTTTTGACAGTGAAAGGAAACTCCCCACGCATGAAAATGAGTACGTCACAGATTCGTGATAAGCATTCGAGACTGTTCTTCTATGCACCTCAGGTCACGAAGTAAATAACAATTACTTAGTAATACCTGGCAACTTTTTTTTTTGACCTTACTATACTTACGAATCCACAACTTTTATCTACGTTTCTTAACGTTTAAAAGACTTTTTCGAATAGGAGGGGTTTTCAGACAACTGTGGTCAATACTCTTGGGACATTAACGCAACAGCTGGTGAAAATGACGCATTTTGTCTCCCCCCGTCCCCCCCGGTTCAGTGTTGACGTTACGGCTTCCAATCTTTTTCAACACAATCAACATTGCTGAGGGTAAGGGGGGACAGCAGAAACAGGCTCTTTCCACAACATTTTCAAGCGTTTATAACAGGTTAAATACACTTTTCATAAGCAAGGTGTGTTTTCGCGCCTCATTTTCGTAAGTGTCCCAAGACGTTTTGACCAGGGTTGTAGTTTCCCGTCTAATAAGTCTATCTTAAGCCTTTTATAAACGGGATAGAAAGAGGGCGCTCGAGAAATAGCTTATGCATACCGAGTCTTATGACGTGTGTGACACAGGACATTTACACCTGACTTTAAATACGCAAAGGAACTGAATAAAAGAAAACAAAAAATAAAAAAGTAGAATGTAAACAGAACTTATAGATTGTTGTCTTAATTTCATCTGCCTACGACATATGGTACCCATTTATTTTTTATTTATTTATTTATTATTATTTTTTTTTTGCCACAGAAAGAAGAAATTAAAATACAAATATGAACAATCAAAAAAGAGAAGATGGAAAGAAAAATTATTGAATTACATTGGTGGCGAGGAGGCCTAAAAGAAACTACTAAGCTTATGTAAATTAGGCCTCCCCAAGTAAAAGCATCTATCTATTGTTGACATGCAAGTTGGCAACGGAGAATACAATTGTTACAAACATTTAGTTATTTAACGTGTTGAAATATAAAGTAATGAACGGAAATTAAAAACAGTTTGAACTTACAAGTTGGTAATGAAGCATACAATTACAAACACTTAGTCATTTAATTAAGGTGTTGAAATATGTAAACAGTTGTGAAAGTAAAATTACAGGGTGAAAACAATTTGACACAGGAAGAACAAAATACTTAATTTTCAGAATAGTTGTTAAAAAAGAATGACTTAAGTGCTTTCTTGAAGGAAGCTGTTGAGGAAGAATTCATTATATCAATGTCAAGAGAATTGTAAAATTTAGGTCCCTGATAGAAAACAGAAAATTGTTTAATGTTAGTCCGACAGAAAGGCAGACGAAATGCATGAGAGTTTCTCGAATAATATGTGTGAATTTGACTGTTTAGAGTGAATTTGCTAGCTAACTTGGGAGGAAGAGTTCGAATTTGATAGGAGAACATGAATTGACCAAGTTGTAACAGGTTAAGATCATGGAATTTTAGGATTCCAAGTTTCTTAAATATAGGGTCAGAATGAGCATTAAAATGAGATTTATCTATGATTCTCACCACTCTTTTCTGCAATTTTACCAGACGAACAAGGTTAGTTTTATAGGTGGACGGTCAAACTATATTACTGTAAAAGAAGTAAGGATAAACAAGTGAAAAGTACAATACACGTAAAGAGTATGAAGATAAATAAAAACTTGATTTCTGTATCATTCCAATTGATTTCGACACTTTGTTAGCCACATGAGAGATCCCAGACTTCCAGGTTACGTTTTCATCGATGATCACACCCAAGAAGACTGTTTCTTTAACTTGATCAATTTGTTGTTTATTTATCAAAATTTGAAAATTATAACTTTTACGTTTTTGGTTTGGTTTGAACACTATGAACTTGGTCTTTTTAAGATTCAGTGAAAGCTTATTAACCCTAAACCATACTGACAACTTATTTAACTCGATATTCAGCTGATTAACCAAATAATCAGGATCTTTACCAGACAGAAAAACGTTGGTATCGTCCGCGAATAAAATCAGTTGTAGTGCCGTAGATGCATTGACTATATCATTAATGTAAAGAAGAAAAAATAAAGGCCCTAGAATAGAGCCCTGAGGAACCCCACAGGATATATTAAAGCGAGAAGAAACATGACCATTGAAATCTACAAATTGTAATCTGTTAGAAAAATAGCTTTTTACCCATTTTAAGGCCAGTCCACGTATACCATAGTGTTCAAGTTTGTCAAATAAAATGTTATGATTAACTGTATCGAATGCTTTTGAGAGATCAAGGAAAATACCAACAGCTATATCACCACGATCTAAAGCAGAGGAAATCTTATCATACAAATCAATCAAAGCAAGTGTAGGGGAGTGATTTTTCCTAAAGCCATATTGCTCATCACAAAGGACATTTAAATTAGTTAGATAATCATTTAAACGGTTATAAATTATTCTCTCAAGAAATTTGGAAAAACTAGGTAGAACTGAAACAGGTCTATAGTTAGTGAACAACGAGTGGTCATCAGCTTTGAATAAAGGTATTACCCGTGCTATCTTCATTTGATCTGGTACAATGCCATGAGCAATCGACAAGTTAATAATGTGAGCCAAAGGTTCAGAGATTAATTGGATAGATTCCTTTATGAGGGACATTGGAATGTTATCATAACCCGCAGCTTTGTTGCATGCAAATGATTGAGCAATAACAATAATTTCTTCTTTTGTTGCTGGATTGAAAAAGATAGATTCTGCAAAAGATCCTGAAAGAAAGTCTTTATGAGAAAAAGGATAAGATTGTATTTCTTTTGCAAGGTTAGGACCAATACTGCAGAAATACTTACAAAATTTATTCGCGATGGTAACTGGATCAGATATTTTTTGACCATCAGATGTGAATATTGAGTTTACTTTAGGCTTTGATTTCTTCCTATTCAAGATGTCATTAAGAATTTTCCAAGTAGCATGGGTATTTGCTTTTGCATATTCTAATTTCTTCTCATAATATAATCGTCTAGCCGATCTCAAAATGTGATTTAATTTGTTTTTGAAAGACTTATAGAGTAAATTGTTATTCTGTGTCGGTTTATGAAGGAATTGTTTATAAAGTTTGTTTTTCCTTTTAATCGACTTGAGAAGAGCTTTAGTTAACCACGGTTTTTTAATAGATCTCTTCTTCGGAATCAATTTCCTAACAGGAAAACAGTCATTGTATATTTTGGTAATTTTATTAAGAAAACTGGTGTATGCAGTATGTGGATCATAGTAACCTGCGAGTGAAGACCACTCAACACCCTCAAGTTTTTCAACAAACTTGGACCGATTAATTGGGTTCTTATCTCGGACAAAAATGGGATCTTGTCTAGAATGATGTCCTAGAGTGTTGTCCGAATGAATAGAAAAAACAGGAAGATGATCTGAGATGTCAGTAAACAATAAACCACTTCTCGAACGAACAAAGAAATTGTTCACAAAAATATTATCTATTAAAGTAGCCGTGTGAGGGGTGATACGTGTGGGACGTGTAATCAAAGGGAGTAACATATTAGAATACACCTCATCAAGAAATTGGCCCGTAGAATGATGGTGTTGGTAGTTCATTAAATTAATGTTGAAATCGCCCAATAAAAAACATATCTTATTTTCCCTAGAGATTTTGCCTAACGATTCATTGATTTTGGTCAAGAATTCGTCAACACCTTGGTTGGGTGGTCGGTAAACAATGCCAACAATTATGTTTTTAACCCCTGGTCTTAACACCTCAATAAAGAATGATTCAGCAATGTCAACATCACTGAAACAAAAATCCTCTCGCTCTTTAAACTCAATATCATTAGAAACATATAGCCCTACACTGCCACCAGGTCTACTTTGCCTATATTTGTGGACAAACCTAAAGCCATCAATATCAACCGAGTGAAAAGAATCGCTCAGCCAGGTCTCAGAAATACTGACCATAGAAAAATCAATCTCTAAAGATGATGATAAATTAGTCAGGTTATTTACATTACGCTGGAGACTACGAATATTCAAATGAAGTAAAGAAAAATGGGCATCTGAATATTGTTCACGTTTAAGCATTTCGTTAAATTGATTTTCTATAAAGTTATCGCAAGGTGTCTCTCTTGCATTGAAATGAATGTCAGGGTCAAGACTGTCAGTCTGAGTCAGAGAAGCGTTTACGTTCGTGAGAATAGGATTGTAATAAAGACTAGAAAACCTCTCGAAGTTGAAGTGAAAAGGACCGTTCTGAAGTTCATAAAGAGCAAGTGAAAAGCTAGAATCATCGAGGGGATTAAAAGGGAGTATATCCGTAAATGTATTTTCAATCATTCTACGTGTGTAAATTAACAAAGAAAAATAATAATAATGATAATAATAACAGTAAATAAACTTATCTGAAGTAAGAGGGTTTATCTTTCACAATTAATTTGTCCAAGACAAAGTACGCAATTTTCCCTTTTCTTTTGGCTTCCTCCCATTGTGGTCGCTGTTCATCTCTCTTCTCAAGGGTTTCCTGAGAAAGATCTTCCTTGATGTAGATCTCAGCGGGTTTAATTGTCCTCGAACTTTTGATGATCAATTCCTTCTGCTTCCAGTCTCGAAGCCGGCAAACAATTGTACGAGGACGTCTCCTAGTACCAGCAACAATCTTACCAACACGATGGGCACGTTCAATGCTCGGCTCGAATTCCAAACTAAGTTTATCTTTGAGGACTTCTTTTACTTTTTCCTCTGTAACGTCCCACGATTCGTTCTCCGCCTCCAATATCCCATCAATTCGGATGTTATTCCTTCGACTTTGATTCTCTAAATACTCTAGTTTGTCCATGTGGTAATCGATGGAGTCATAAATGTCTTCGATATCGGCCTCGACGTTCGCAAGTTTGGTTGCATATGGCTTCAGATCGTCAATATCTCTTTGGGAGAATTCAAGACTCTCCTTAAGATCTTTTGCATCTACTTGACAAATGTTTAAACCTGCCTTTAGTTCAGCCACAGTTCCAATCACTGCATCTAATCGAGAATTAACATTTTCTAGGAGAGACTGTAAAAGGGATTTAAACATTCTTTCCTGAACTTGAAGCATCTCTCTCAACATGGCGGTCGTCACAAATTCTCCGTGCGGATTCATTTCAGCTCCAGCGCCGACAGATGTCTTCGAATTTCAAGTTTCAGGCATGACGTTGGCAAAGGCAAAATTTGCTTTTAAGACAGACTTGTGTTAGTAGTTAATCTTAAACAAAAGTACTTAAATAGAGTAACCAAAACGTACGGAGCAAATCTTTGAAATCCGTTCTGCACAACTGCACCTGCGCACCTCCATTTGTTTGGTATGCACTCTCAGTCACACCTTGCAATGCTAGGCATGGCAAGACAGGCGCAATGCCATGCCCTCCACTATACAAAAGATATTATGTCTCCCCTAAAAACTGCTCCAAGTTGTTTTAACTGTATTTTTGTTTAGAGCGTTGCGTGGAGGCAAAGTTGACACCATCAAGTTTATGGAAGACTGCGTTGTCCACCTGTGAGTACCTTAAAAAGTTAATTTACCTGTGCAGCTAGACAGTATGGATTTCAATGTAACCTTACACCGACAGAAATTTAATGACAACTGCATTCACATGTCTCAATTTCGGAAGTGGAACATTTGAAGTGAACACCATGACCATAATTTTAAATGGCAGGCAGCCATGATAGACTACGTTGTGGAAACCAAAAAATAAAATAAAATAAAATAAGTTATCATTAGGTTGATTAATACGTTTGAGGTAGAAAGTAAACAAACAAAACAAAGAAAGCAAAACAATGGCACGATACAACTACAACTAAACAGGAAGTCTAGGGCTTCGGATGTAAGCAGATAATCATTTCATTTCTAATTTTTTGGAGAGAGGTAGCATTTCTCGATTTTGTGAAATAGGAGTCATAAATATTAGGAAACAAGTCCTTTTTTTTTTTTTTTGTATACAAGCTCACCCATTTGTAATTTAGTTATTTGAAATATATTCAGTATACTTAATCTAGTAAACAGAGGTCTGCTATGATCTCGCCAACCTGATTGCGTTATAATCCTTAGGACTCTTTTATTTGGCAACTTTCCGTGAAATGTAGTTAATATGAGAATTCCACTGCAAGTCTTTAGTACTTAGTACTTTAGTAATTAGTACCCCCAAAAATTTAGTTTGGTGGTTCCTATTTATAGGTGTACCATTAAGATCAATATTAACGCCACCATTGAATAGATTTAAGGCAAATCTCTTTTGCATTGACAAATATAATACAGAACTTGTTTTGGACGTGTTAATCGTCAATCTGTTTAACATCTAGTCCCAGAGAGCATGAAGTTCTTTCCTCACCAAAGATCATTAAGGTGTTTACATTTTCGTGGGAAACTAGAACATTCATGTCATCAGCATATAACACAAGGCGAATTAATTTTGACATAAATTGAGTATCGTTGTCATAAATTGGAAAAAGTATCGGCCCCAAAAATGAGCCTTGACTGGGAACTTCAGAAGAGATTTGCAGAGGATCCGAATCTGTACCATTTACCAATATGCTCCTTTCCCGTCGATTCCTTAATTATTAATTATTAATTCGACCGTTTTAAACTGAAAATCGTTAAACCAAAAGTTTCCATAAATCATAAGCCTTACATAGTTAACAGTAAAATAGCTGATGGCAACCCTTGTGATTGAGAAGGGTCACTTCTATGATTTATTAAAGATCGCCAAGATTATTAAAGATCCATCTAAAATTAGCTTATCATTGTTCTAGGAAGATTCCGTGGCTTATACTTACTTACTAAGCACTTAGATCTCTCCGCGCCAGGAGGCGCATAAGGCCGCAACCCTCGTCTTGCAACCCACTCTGTCTTCCGCTATGACTTTGACTTCTCTCCAGCTGTTCCACCCTTCACTCTTTCGCTCATTTTCCACTGTTCGTCTCCACGTGGTCTTTGGTCGACCTACTGCCCGTTTCCCTTCTAGTTGCCACCCTAACGCTACCCTGCAGTTGTCGGTTGCATCTTTTCTCAAGACGTGCCCGATCCAGTTCCAGCGCCTCCTGCGGATCTCATCACTGGTCTTATTTATTCCTGTAATATCCCCTATCCTCTCGTTGCTCACTCTCTGTGGCCACCGAATTCCGAGGATTCGTCTGAGGCACACAAACTGGAATGCGTCCATCTTCTTTTCCTCCACCTTTGTCATTTTCCATGCCTCGCATCCGTAGAGTAGTACTGGGCGTACTAGCGTCTTGAACAGCTTGATCTTCGTTTGGCGTCCTATGCTCCGTAACCTCCATATCTTGGTTAGGTTATAGAACGCCCTTCTTGCTTTATTTAGTCGGTTCCTAATATCTTCAGTTCCACCACCATCTTTCCTGACCGTTGCTCCGAGGTATACGAATTCTTCCACTTCTTCGACTTCATCTTCTCCAATCTTGACCCTGTCCTGCCGTTTTGCATTCGATCTCATCATCTTGCATTTTGCCGCATTGAGCTTCAGTCCTACACGCCCAGCGTTCTCCACCAATCGATCCGTCTTGCTCTGTATATGCTCGTACTTTGACGAGATCAGAGCAATATCGTCTGCGAAGTCAAGGTCTTCTAATACGCTGGTGAAGTTCCATCGTATTCCATACTTATGCCCGTGTGTCGTCTTTATCATCACCCAATCTATTGCTATGAGGAAGAGAAATCCTGACATAACACACCCTTGCTTGACTCCCGTCGTGATCTTGATCCACCTCGTCTGTTCCCCGTCATCCATTACCGTACACTCAAATTCCTCATACATGATTTTAACCATCTTCACCAGCTTTTCAGGTATGCCGTACGACTTCATGATCTTCCACAAGCTTTCTCTATGGATCGAATCAAAGGCCTTCTCGAAGTCAATGAAGTGTGTGTACAGCGTCGTTCTCCACTCATTCACCTGCTCCATGATGTTGCGGAGAATGAAGATCTGCTCCACTGTGATCCTATTCCTACGGAACCCCGCCTGTTCTTTTCTGAGGGCCTCATCCACTCCCCGTTGGATCTGATCGATTATGATTCGGCCCATGATTTTGCTCATTACTGGCAGCAGTGTCACTCCTCTCCAGTTTTTACATTCGTTCAAGTCCCCTTTCTTTGGTAGTTTGACGATGATGCCTTTCTTCCAGTTATCTGGTATTCTCTCTTCCTTCCATATCTTCCTGTATAGTCTTGTCAGTTCTTGTACTGCTATGTCGCCGCTTGCTTTCAGCAACTCTGCGGGTATTTCGTCCATTCCAGGTGCCTTTCCACTTTTCGTCTTCCTTAGGGCTTGTCTGACTTCATCTTCCCTGATCTCTGCTGTGTCCATCTCCCTCATCTCCTCTGCCGCTGTCTCCTCATCTGTTACAGGGTTCGAAGGCGCCTTCCTCACAAGCACTTCTTCAAAGTGCTCCGCCCATCTCTCAAGTCTCACCTCCTTGTCCTTGATTACTTCTCCATGCATATCCTTTACGGCAGCGGCTTGTCTTCTTGCCGCCTGGTACAGCTCTATTGTGCGTCCTTTCTCAGCAGATCTCTCAGCTTCCTTAGCGATCTCTTCTGTCCAGTGTCTCTTATCCTCTCTTGCCCTGCGCTTCACTTCTCTGTCCTTCAGCCTGTACTCTATGCGCAGCCTTCCTTTGACACGCTCTGATCTGGTACTGTCAATTTTATTTCCTATCTGCCTCCTTTCCTCTATTGACCTCCATGTGTCATCCCTCAACCATTGCTTGCTCCTTTTCTTCACCCTTCCCATCACCTTGTCTGCAGTCTCTGTGTACACTTTCTCTATCTGGCTGCAGTCGTCATTCACGTCCTCTTCCACCTCTAGTGCTTCGAACCTGTTGCTTAACTCGATGTTGAACCTCTCTTTAAACATCGCACTATCCAGCTTTTGTGTGTCAAACCTGGCTTTGATCTTCTTCCTATTTGGGTCTTTGTGGAGCTTCATCTGTAGTTTCGTTACTACGAGGTAGTGGTCACTAGCTGCATCTGCTCCTCGCTGTACTCTAGTGTCAGTAACTGACGTCCTCCATCTTCTCCTTATCATGATGTGGTCTATCTGGTTCCTTGTTTGCCCGTCAGGGGAGATCCACGTGGCCTTGTGTATGTCCTTATGGGGCAAGCATGTTCCGGTGATGACAAGGCCGTTAATGGAGCAGTACTCGCACAGCCTCTCTCCATTGTCGTTCCTGCTCCCTAACCCGTGTCTCCCTATACCCTCATACATCTCGCTGTTATCGTCTCCCACCTTTGCATTCATATCACCCATGACGATCACAATGTCATTTTTGTTGCACCTGTCCGTTGTTGTCTGTAATTGGTGATAAAAGTCATCTTTCTCTTCTGGTGTGGCATCGTTTGTTGGCGCATACGCTTGGATGATGGTTATCTTCTTGAATCGTGAATAGAACCTTGCGCTGATCACTCTGCTGCTTACATGCATCCATTCCATTAAGCTTCTCTGCGCCTCCTGTGATATCATCAATGCCACACCTTTTTGATGTCCTTCCTCCTCTCCAGCGTACAACAAGGTGCTGCCGTTAGCGAGAGTGACCCGTCCAGCCCCTTTCAAAATTGTCTCGCTGATCCCCAGCACGTCTAGTTGGTATCTATCCATCTCCCTCGCCACCTGTGTGGCTTTACCTGCTATATACATCGTGCGTACATTCCAGCACCCAATCCGGGTAACTGACTTTGGCGTCGCCATTGACCTCGTCGGTCGCTGAGCTTCCCGTAGGCTTTTACCCAGTGACGTCCTGGTGCTTCCGGCTGGTTGTCCGTCAGCAGCCACGGCTTCGCCATCATTGATTCGAATCTGATGAGTTGCGGTTTCTGTAATCCGTTGTATTTTTCCGAGAACAGGTGATTGGCCTGTAGCTCAACCCCCAACCTGGAGGACCAGGGGATCACACTTCGTCTGGACTCTACCCTTCGACCTGTTCGGCATGGGTGACCCTACCAGGAGTACAAGACTCCAGCCGGCATAGCTCTAGGGGTCATTGAGACACACAAACCACCCCACCACGATAAGGTGCTTATACTTATCCTTGGTTATTATGGGAACCAAGTTTTCCTTTTCATTAGCTAACGGAGTTGAACTACGAGTCTTCCTTAATCATTTGGCTTTACATATATATCATACAAGGTGTTACAAATGAACCCACTGGGAACTCGGAAAGAATCCGTGCCCCAGATGGGATTCGAACCCACGACCCTCCGTGTTCTAGTACGGATGCTCTAACCACTGAACTACTGGAGACTCTATGGTGAGCAAGGGTGAAATGTGGGTAATTGACTCGAGCTGCATCACGCAGCCACAGAGTCAAATATCGACTGACGGCATAGCTCATAACTGCCTCGCGCAGTCACACTGAGAGCATCATTGAAATACAGTGGCTAGAGCATCCGTACTAGATCACGGAGGGTCGTGAGTTCGAATCCCATCTGGGGCACGGATTCTTTCCGAGTTCCCAGTGGGTTCATTTGTAACACCTTGTATGATATATATGTTAACCATTGTCTCACATTCGCTCTATTTGGCATTACTGGCGCAAATGTCTGCCGCCTTAGTTAATTATTTAAATCAAGTACTTCGGGAATAGCTTGTAGCTAGTAACAGAAGGAGGAGACAGCTCGCTAAGGCTGACGGGTACCTTTAGTCCTTTACCACCTAAACGGCCGAATAACTGGGAAACGTGTTTCAGATTCTATTCTTTCTATTCTTGTATATTAGGAGTAACTTTATAGTTAAGGGCTTTGCACTGAGATTGCGACCTTTTTGTTCATAAATTACAGTAATAAAGAGGGCATGACAGTACTGCTTGACTGTGAAACCATCTTGTGTCTAACGTGTCCTGTTTCAATTATTATATTACGTTAGAAGAGCTGCTCATCTTTTTTGAATTTCAGGGGTGTAGAGAAAGGTGACTCAGAATTTATAGATATCTCAGATGAGCATATTCAAGTGAGAAAACAGCTGCGCGAGGTGTTTCTTCAGGCTGGATTCGCCAAATATTATGATGAAAGTGGCTTCAAGCTTCTCCCATGCCCGCCTGGTACTTTTGTTAATATCTCTGACACCAGACCAAGGTGCATAGACTGCCCAGCTGGTAAGCGTACACAGGTCATATGCATTAAATTAGCTCATGCATACAAGTATCGAATACCAAGAACCGATTTAAAGTGCGAGAGTTGTGTCTTAAATGCATGAACTTGATATTAAAATGTATCAAATTAAGTTCGCAGACATGAAGGTTACCACTGGCGCGTCCAAACACACAGTCAAGGGACGCTTGATTGATGGTGCACTACCAACTTCCCGATAAGACGAGTTCTTATTCTCATTCTCCTTATTTCTCAGTCACTCAGGTCTGATCTTATTCCCGGGTACAGTTCGTGTGGACAGCGGGTATCTGTAGCCTTATGTATACTCATAATTTCAATAAGCCATCAATTGCTCCACGATATCCTGTTGCGCTTTCCTGTTGTGAGTAGCAGACCTTTTGTACAAGTTCTACACGGCAGCTCTTTCTCGGAATTCGCAAGTTGCAACAAAGCTACTTGATGAGTGTGCATAAACTGTTTATAATTTTTATTTGCAATTACAATGGCGACAAAATGGATCCTCGTTTGAAGACGCCACTCAGCAGATTCTTAAGATAACTAGCAATACTGTTCACTCGACCCAAGCACTCTGTTTTTACAAACTACTACTTAATTTTACACGCACTGTTTACAATTCTTATTATAGAAAGTTCCTGTTAGTGGCTGGATACTCTATATAACATCACAAAAAATATTAGAATGGCAACGAAATGGGTACTTGCTGCTATAACGACATTTCTAAGCTTACTAGCTTTAATTACCATCCATCTGCAAAACTAACCATCATCGCCGAAGAAGGTAGTTAAAAATATCACTAAGTAAAGAGCCCACTTTGTTATTATTGTTGTTAGTTCATAGTTGGAAGAGAGCTAATACTTACATTAACAGAAAAAGTTCCTGTTAGTATTTTGATACTCTTTAATAAAATGGAAAATTAATTAAAACTTCACCTAAAAAGGATTTCAAAAAAATTTAACAATCTATGTACAACTAAAATTAAGAAAATATATATGTAATATGTATATACAGTTAATTATCTGATCTTTCCAGTTGCTTCAGAGATTATTGCTTCGGTAACATCAACATTAAACTCCTGCCTGGGTGCTCTTGAACCTCTTATGCATAGCACAGCTGATCTTAGTAGGTTGAAGGAGAGTTTGGCTCTGAGCCAGCCAATCACAGTGCTGTAGCTCATGTGTTTGTTCTCAGAGACTTTGTGTGCGAGCTCAGCTAAGAAGCGCTCAGCTTCCCTTCCACTTCCGCCATAGGGTGTAAACACGAGGGGTCTGAAGGAGCCGTGCTCAACCTCAATGATACGCTGATTATTAATTAACACAATTATTATATGATTCTTCCTTTGTAAATGTTTCACAAAATAACAAATAATCCCAGCTAGCACTTGACCAAAAAATAGTTTGTGCAAAGTCTACTCCAACTAATTTTCGTAGATCACCTTGCACATGTATATTGCTTCTTCCAGTATTTCTTTGCTACACTGTTGCAAGTAATTATTTTGACCTTTCCTCCACACCTCGACTCTATGCCAGCTAAATCCTAATTAATGGCGCAGTAGTAAGAGCATTCGCCTCCCAACAATTTGGCCTGGGCTCGATTCCCAGATTCAACGTCGTATGTGGATTTAAATTGTTGGTTCTCTACTCTGCACCGAGAGGTTTTTCTCTGGGTACTCCGGTTTTCCCACTCCTCAAAATCCAACGTTTGATTTGATATGCGTTAATTTGTCGATTTCAGTTTACATACAGTGTCTACAATTAGTACTCCAGCGCTAGAAGACTCTACACGTAAAATTCCTTAATTTCCGCCCCTGTCCTTTAAACATTTCCGTATGATACTAACAGTTTCGAAGAGGCAAGCTCTTTCTGCTAATTTAACTAATCACTCTATTGATATTTCTTGGCCACAATTCAAATTTGTTTGTTACTGTTCGTGGTGATCGAATCATAACCGGCACAATAGCTGTTATTACAGACGATCGCGCGCGCATCAGCGATGTTAGTTTTAGAAGGCACGAAAACGAGGCTTTCGAGTCAAAACAAGACTTTCTTACAGACTGTGTGATTTCTTGATTCTTTACTGT